>NC_088362.1:102623763-102643763 GCF_034508935.2 Berghia stephanieae | reverse complement strand
AACTGTGTGTATCCATGAACGTTTATAGTCGGGTTAATACAGTTCAGTGAGCATTACTCATAAACGCGGATGGCAACAAAACAATAAGAAAGACCTGAGTGACGTCATCTTCGAACTTTCTATAGAGCAATATTCACTAAAAATGATCAAAGCGCTTTACAAGGGTGCCCTATCCAATAACGACGTTGTATTAACATATTAACCAGTTAATTGGAACAACTTTATTTTTAAAACATTTGGCCAGAAAACTCGTCCTTCAAATATCGATCGATTTAAATGACACTCTTCTTGGCAAAAACTCTCAAACCTGAGACCTCGCCAAGATGAGGATCATATAAATCGTTCGATCTTTGAAAAACGGGTTTTCTGGCCAAATTTTGAAATACATAATGTATTTCCAGAGGACACGTTTAACTGGTTGATATTTGGATACATTCTATCGACTCAAATCGGTATTAACTCTCTCCTTACCAACTGTTTTCAGAATTTTCCCTGGAACATCACAAGACCCAACACAAAAATAGATCTTTCTTCACTCAAACAGAAAAGCAACACGTAAATTCTATAGATAATATTGTTCAGCTCTACATCGCAGTGTCAAGTTTTTTTTGCTATGGCGAAAACTTTTCTTTAAATTCTGTGATATACAAAAGAAATTAGAATGGTAAAATTGTTGATTTTATCGTAACGAATTTGACGATTTTTTATGGGAGGTAAGGAGAGGGTTAAATTGCTGTGATTTTCATGCTAAAAATTGAATTTATATTTCAAAAATATAATTAAAAGTTGCTTAAGTCAACAGATAGAACGACCTTGACGTCACTCAGGTCTTTGTTATTGTTTTTTTTTTATTTGCCATCCATGTTTGTGAGTAATTTTCACTAAACTGTATTAACCAGACTATAAATGTTCAAGGTTACACCCAGTTTTGTGTGTTGGTTCGTTATATTTCTGGATGGCAATGTTGTGAGTTTCTTAGCCAAGCGCACAGCATCTATATTTTATTGATTATCGTTTCTTATAGTACCCAAAACTAAAATCTCACATTTATGAACACTCTAACTTTGAGCTTTAAATTCAGCATTTATATAGCGCAATATCCATTAACCGTGCTCAAAGCGCTTTACAAGGGGTGCCTGGCCAACAGCAACATTTAACACGTAGGACGGGACATGACGCATGTTAGGCGATATTACATTTTTTTTTCGGACAGAAAAACTGTTAACGTCCAGGTACTCATTTTACACCTGAGTACGGTGAGAGAATGTGAGTAAAGAGCCTTCTCCAAGGACTCAACTATGCGCAGAGCGAGGTTCGAACCCAGGGCCTTCCGATCCGAAAGCGAGTGGCATACCACTAGACCACATAGCCGAACTCTAACTTTAACATTGAAATAATCTTTGGCATCTGGTTCTTCTCTAAGTAACGCCGGTTTGAGGCGGTGGGTCACATTTGATATAGAGAGTTCTTACTGGCGTCACTCAGGTCTTTGTTATTGTTTTTTGCCATCCGCGTTTATGAGTAATGCTCACTGAACTGTATTAACCAGACTATAAACGTTCATGGATACACACAGTTTTGTGTGTTAGTCCGTTATACTTCCGGATGGCAATGTTGTGAACTCCTTGGCCAAGCGCATTCTATCTATAGATAGTTCTTAGTTGACGTCACTCAGGTCTTTGTTATTGTTTTTTGCCATCCGCGTTTATGATTAATGCTCACTAAACTGTATTAACCTGACTATAAACGTTCATGGATACACACAGTTTTGTGTGTTGGTCAGTTATACTTCCGGATGGCAACGTTATGAGCTTCTTAGCCAAGCGCATACTATCTATAAAATATAAATATGTTGACGTACTCTGAAGCAAAAAAAACCCGTCATATTTTTAAAAGTTTGGCTAGAAAACTCGTCCTTCAAATATCGATCGATTATAATGATCCTCACTCACGTTTTCAAAAAATTTCAAACCTGGGACGCCAAGTAAAATGACTCTCATCTTGTCAAAAACTGCCAAAAACGGAGACTTCAAAAACTTCCAAACCTGGGACTCCTTTTTTTTAAAGTCTTAGGTTTCAGAGTTTTTGACAAGATGAGGGACACATTTTAATCGATAATATTATATGTAGGACGAGTCTCCTCTTCAGGCCCAAAAAAGTTTGTATGTGTTTTTATTTTCCAGAGTACAGAAAGGTTAACTCACCAGCTGGATGTTCCCATAACGGTCTCATTCGTGGGGGACAATGCTTCTCACCGTGCCTTATGAGGGATTCATAGAACAAAGTGGCAAATCTAGGCATAAGCCTCATTTTTGTTGTTGCTAGAATTAGTTTTTACACACTTTCAAATTGTAAGTAAACAAATCAAAGTAACTCTTAAAGTTCAGCTGTCACATTTAACAATAAACGTTAAGGCTATTTATCCTGTCAAATATCAATTTTTGAAATCGTTAAATTCACTCCACAATACTATAATATTAACAACTAGAATATTCTAGTTCTCCAATTGAATTATAAACTGTAACAAATCAAAACAAGTTATCGAATGTCAAAGGTAACGTATCGATCAATTAATCCGAAAAATTCGAATTTTAATGTCCAACAATTCCCGCGATCTCAATGTCAACTTTGTTACGGTTCAAAACACACACACACACACACACATATACACATACACACACATAACAAACACACACACACAAAACACACACACATATACACATACACACACACATAACAAACACACACACACATACACACACACACACCGTTTAAATTCACCACACCGATGAATCGACACGATTTAATATAAATTATTATCATATTAATATAATATATTATAAATTATAACTGTAAATGTAAACGATAGCATACAACACCTCTGATTAGGACAATTCGAAACACATGTTATCTATAATTACACGCTTATCCAATCACGATAATGGTAGATTCCCTTTTGAAATATAAAAATAAACAAAAGTACATTTGCGTGTTTACAATAGGATGTCGCTATCACTATGAACTTCTTAATATCTTAAAGTGCTCTTGACAGGAAGAACAGTGCGGGTTGGTTTACTTGAAACTTCGTAGATTGTCGTGTTTTGTTATTCAAATTATGTCGGTTAAATATTATGTCGAGTCGATATGCACCCGTGATTATAACTGCAATGTGTGTGCATGTGTGTGTGTGTGTGTGTGTGTGTGTGTGTGTGTGTGTGTGTGTGTGTGAGTGCATGCGTGTGAGTCTGTGTTTGTAAAAGCCTGTGTATGTAAGCATGTATGTGTACACCGTGCAAGGAAAAATAAAAAGTAAGTATACCCTACCTAGTGTTGAAAATTTTAAAAAAGACAGTTACTAAGTGACTGTGTCTTCTACTTATACCTACATACTACATGACCGAAAGGGTGATAACCAACTTCAGCCAACACACGAAGATGTCACGTGTGTCTATTACTATTATTATATTAAAAAATTGCAGCATTCAACGGTAACCAGGTCAACAAGCAGGCCGAAGTTTACGACGATTAGCGGCGTTGGAACAGGCGGACAGTCAAATTATTCGAACACCGTTTGCATTTGTGTTTCTACTCTGTATGATATAATAATATATTACAGTGAATGACATAATCAGTCGGATGGTGAAAAGGTTTGAACTGAGATATTGCCCAGTTTAGTTAGAAGGGCAACATTTATCTTAAATGAGTTCTTGTCATAAATGATTAAATCAACCCTTTTTGTACATCTTCGGGAAATATCAAAGCTTAATACGCTTCGGCAGTCGTAACGTCACTTCCCTCGTAATGACGACATGGTAACATAGTAACTGGCTCTAAACTATCGGAACAATGGCGGACGCCCTTATGAAATATTTCTCCGACGAACCTAAAAGCGTATCCATAGGAAAATGTTTTGACTTTTACACATTCTTATCACAAGAGATGAAAAGTTCTAGCCAGCATGAAGAATAAAAAGTACATATTTTCTTTATTAGAACCACGATGGCGGCCGTTGCTGGGCGACATGACATCAGACTATTGAATCCAATTTCACTTCTAAATATTTTTTACAACTAGTCAAGTATAAAAAGTATGAAATTTGAGAAAAAGTTGATAGATGCCTTTCCCAAGCATCTGACCATAACTTCAAATAAATATTAAAATGCTTTGGGGAGCAAATTCTTTCAGGAAATGCAAAAATGCAAATCCAAATATTTCACCTTCCGACTGATTATGTCATGCACTGACACATATACTTAGCTGTTGCAAACTCAAACGATTAATCGGCCGGTATGGCGATGACTAAAAGAATTACCCCAATCCATCGCCCACCACCGACGTGCACTTATTTGCAGATCTGATAACCCAATTCCTTATGGGCTCATTGTTGTAATGGGAATCTCAAAAAATAACGCAAAATATTGTCCATTACAGCAATGTTAAACTAGGCCCATTAGTCGGTTCGGATGTCAGACCTGTATATATGTACACGTCGCCTACCACTGATTTGGTAGTTGACAGAGTTTATTCATATATTTATTTATTATTAAAAAACAGTTTTAGAAATATTGTTTGAATCTGCACCATATCTATTTTAGATCTTTTCGGGAGGGAGGAAGGTGGTGGGAATAAACTTTTTAAAACATGATTTCAAAATACGATTGCTGCCTTTGTCAACTCCTTTTCTCAGCTGTTACTTCATGCAATCTTTCTGTATCTAATATTTAACTGACTTCCTACCGATCCCAATCTGGGTGGTACTTACTGTGTCTTCTATCCCCCTTTATCTGTTTTCCGCCATGCTTTCTGTCGTTGTCTTGGAATGAGATTACTTGGTTTTGTCCTGGTCCTGGTCAGATACCCTGACTGAGAGGGAACCAGTCAAATTTATAGTTAGTTTTGGGAGATGATATTTTTTTTCCTTGTAAATCATCTCCCTGTTTTACACTGTATTATGTTTTGTTTACACGTTATATACGATTTGTAAAACATTTGAGTGTGTTGTTCCTCTTAGCGGGGACCTGTGCTCGTGTCTGGATTCGACTTTTAGGTGATCTCAAACTAAGTACTTTGAGAGTGTGCTCTTGAATCTGCACCTGCTTCTTATTTGAACCAATTCCACTTTGTCTTACATTTTCTTGGGTGCTTTAATTATAATTCTAGAACTTTTTTTTCTATCCTATTTTCTTCCTTTTTACTGGCGCTGATATGACCTTAATGTGTTGCAAGCGCTGTATATCCCTTAAAGACAAAAACAAAACGATCCCCAATAGGCAGGCTGATATTTTGGGGGGATGGTGTTTTTATTTCTTGCATTTTTCTCTCTCTGCTTTGTCTGCCACTGAATCTTACACTCTTTTTCAGATTTTTATCGTTTAACCCTTTCCTTACCAACTACAGTAAAACCGTCACATTTGTTACGATACAATGAACATTACTCTTATTCAGATTTGATTTGTACGTCACAACATTTGAAATGCAGTTTTGTAAAGCTCATCTCATAGATAGTATGCGCTTGGCTAAGAAGCTCATAACATAGCCATCCGGAAGTATAACGGACCGACACACAATACTTTGTGTAACCATGAACGTTTATAGTCTGGTTAATACAGTTTAGTGAGAATTATTCATGAACGCGGATGGCAAAAAACAAAAACATAGACAGGAGTGACGTCATCTTCGAACTATCTACAGCAGGGGGAATTAGGCTAAAACCGTGCAAATTCGGGTTGAAAGCATGAAAATTTGCATACAGGTTTCTAAGACCCATAGAAAAAGCATCTGATATAGAACCACTCTGGCAATCAGTCATAACGTATCGGTTATTACTGGAGAAATGATGAATAGAATGTACCCACTGCTTCAAATTGAGTTTTAAAAAATACATTATTGTGTTGAATAAGTATAATATTACGGGAATAATCCCGAATTTAGTCAGTAAGGATAGAGTTAAATTAAATTGTCTGCTTGTAAAAAGAATTCGATAAACTTATTCCGTGGTGTTCGAGTATGGCATTGCAATGGGTTTGCTGGCGGCAGCGTTCGAAAATAAGTTGCAAACTGTAAACGAATAACACGTCTCCAGTCACTAGATAGTTACACAAAGTGTAAGGACAAGACCTACATTTATGGAATTTATGCAGTTGCCAATCCAAATGGTTTTGGGCTCCTCGTCACAGCAGTAAATCTCTCATAACCAACTCTGCCGCACTACTACTACTAAAAAAACAAAATCCAAATAACAATTTAAAAAAAAATTATTTTAAATATAATAAAATTGTAAAATAGATAAATTTAAAAAAAAAGAAAAAGATGTCTACAACACGTGGGGTTCCCAAGCGGTCACCCATCTAAGTACTAATCACGCCTGACGTTGCTTGACTTCGGTGATCGGACGAGAACCGGTATTTTCAACGTAGTATGGTCGTAGACAACAAGTGTCGAAAATAGAATTTAATATAACATTAAAACACTATTGCTAATTTATATAATAATGAAGATAGCTTGGAAATGTATAATATTGTTAGTTGAAATAGCGTGTTGTATTCGTCTGTTGTATGATGTAAGTGGTCAATTTATAGATTGTCTGTTCAGAACGCGAAACGGTTGATGTTCAATAGGGTATAACGTCATCATATTGTATGTTTCACAACTTGTCTACCCAGCCAGTGATTGAATACCTGGGTCAGTTTTCAATCTTGCGAAAAGTACTCTCCTAAAGACCAACGTTATGTCTTTTGGTGATAAAAACAATGTCGTTCTCCTATTAACGCTCCAGATACCTGGGCCAAATTGCTTTTGTGAACTACTACTGCTATTACTACTACTACTACTACTACTACTACTACTACTACTACTACTACTTCTACTACTACTACTACTTCTACTACTACTACTACTACTACTACTACTACTACTACTACTACTACTACTACTCCTACTACTACTCCTACTACTACTCCTACTACTACTACTACTACTACTACTTCTACTACTACTATTATTACTACTACTACTACTACTACTACTACTACTACTACTACTACTACTACTACTACTACTACTACTAACTACTACTACTACTACTACTACTACTACTCCTACTACTGCTACTACTACTACTACTACTACTACTACTACTCCTACTACTACTCCTACTACTACTCCTACTACTACTACTACTACTACTACTACTACTACTACTACTACCACTACTACTACTACTACCACTACTACTACTACTACTACTACTACTACTACTACTACTACTGCTGCTGCTGTAGATTTATGGCATCAAATGACAGAAAGTACAGTATTTACGCAATACTATTTTATTTATTACCTTCTGGTCTTAGACGCTTGCTTCTGAGATATTTAAACTGTGCACCCTTTGCTAGTCAGTCCCAGCCCCATCTCTTAATCTCTGCATCCATCAGTGTCACAATCTTGCACTTTTCCATTCAGGAAAGACAATCGGAAAAATCAAATGTACTAGTCATTAATTTTTACGATTACCTCCCATGCATTCGCCCTCTTTTTAAAAAAAAAAATTTAAATTTTTTTTTCTACTCGAGACAAGAGTTGGAGGAGTGCGGCGAATAAGTAGACGAACACTTGTGTAATTTATCGTGTCTAAACGGTATAGGGAATGAGATAAGTGGAAGAGTGGCGTCCCTTGATTGGACGTCACCCATAGTCTGTGACGTCACCGGCGGAAAAGTTATTAGAGAGAGATCGTCATGTTGGTTGTGCGCATGCGTCTCTCGTCCTCGCTTCCGGTGAAAGCGGCTTGAGACACTTCAAAACCAAATTGACGTTCTCTCTGTACGGTGACGTCCAATCAAGGGACGCTACTCTTCCGCTAATCTCATTCCCTATTGTTATCTGAATTGAAGAAGAAACAAAAGATCGTATTTTCAAAATGTCGCTCTTTTGTAGTGTACGACACCACAATTACGACCATACAATGCACTGATAGTATGCATTGGATTATAATGAAGTTAGACTTCAAGAAAATGATGGTAACAGCGTTCAAAATATATCAAAATTGGACCTTATCTTCGTATTATTGCCGATTCAATACACCATACGGCGACATTAAAAAGCCAGCTGTCTTTACCGAAATTCAATCCGCGACCCCCTGTTTCAAACACTACCCACAAGCTATTACACAATCGACTCGCCCAGAGATAGATAAATACTTGTATATATATATATATATATATATATATATATATATATATATATATATATATATATATATATATATACATACATATATATATATATATATATATAATATATATATATATATATATATATATATATATATATATAGAGTGGCGGTTCTAGCCTATTTATAGTGGTGGGGCAAAGATGATTCGGTAATATATATATATATATATATATATATATATATATATATATATATATATATATATTTCAACTTTAAAAAAATAAAATATTTCAACCACTAATCACATTCACAATGAAATGACAATACCAGTAGATTTTAATTATTCCAAACGTAATCAAAAATGAATCACGAAAGAGAATACAACAAAAAAAATAAAGCGACGAGACAAAATGCGACAACACCTTGATAATACAAGTCTATTTCGTTCACTCGAAAAATTAAAGAGATGCTTTAATCCCTCAACGGCGAGATTGATATTTCTGTTACATTTTCAGAAGTACGTAGTAACTTTAAAGTTTTCATCGAGAAGCAACAGCCGCGATATGACTCGAGTTTCATTCAGAGCTCAAATTGCATCATTTTTACTGCTCTCTTGGTGGTTAGAATGATTGTGCCGGTGGTGGTAGTGGTTGGAATAATGGTAGCGGTGGTGGTGGAGGAGGAGGAGGAGGAGGAGGAGGAGGAGGAGGAGGAGGAGGAAGAGGAGACGGTGAGGGAGGATGTAATTATGGTAGTGGTTTTGGTGGTGCTGTTGGTTAGAATGATAGTTGTGGAGACGATGACGAAAATTATATGATGATGTTGATATTGTTTTTATTGCTATTGTAGTACTTGTTGTTAATGTTGTTGTTGTTGTTAATGATGATGATAATGATGGCAACGACGATGTCGTCGACAATGATGATTACCGTACGAGATTACAAAGTTTATTCAATCTTAGGCTTTCGCCATTAAATCATACAATTTGATGACAACATACATGAAATTTAGGCTTTCGCCATGAAATCATACAATTTGATGACAACATACATGAAAGTGGAAAAAAAAAATGGTAAATGGAACCAACCAAACAATAAATTGATACCATTAATGACCACAAAAAATACAACAATCGTAATACCACCAATACGTACAATAATAATAATAATAATAATAATAATAATAATAATAATAATAATAATAATAATAATAATAATAATAATAATAATAATATTACCATCATCATTACTACCACCACCATCACTATTACCACCACCACCATCACCATCATTATTACGTTTCCAATCCGTTTTTCTCGTTTTTTAAAAATTTGATACCTTAATAGACGAAAATTCCGGTGATTTTTTTAAAGGATAGTTAAAATAGCTACGATTTTATTAACCCTGAAAACTACGATTTTTATTTTCCTATTTCAAGTAGGCAGGTCTGCTATGACAAGTATCAGTTCCATAGTAAAAAAAGACAAATAAAAACAAAGTTTACTTAATCTTAGGCTTTCGCCAATAATTCATACAATACAATTAAGACAAAATAATGCTGCCAATCTCTCCTCATGCATTCGTTAGACTATAACAATAGGCAATAACGACCGTGTTATCTTTACTCCTTACCCAACCAACCCCTAGCTTCCCGCCTCTTCATCGCGAACTATCTTATGTATGTATTAGCTTCAGGACGGGCAAGTACGGAATCTGCCCACCCTACCTTTAAACGTATTGATTTCCTCTATAACTTAGAATTCAACTCTCTCTTTTCTCAGAAGAGTATTTCTCGTATACTTATTCAATTGTTGAGAAAACCAAAATGGTGGTTGTATTTTATATGTTTATTTAGTCGTGACTTCTGAATAAAAGTGTTTTATTAGAGGGAATGCAATAGAAAATACATTGTTTTGCAAAAATATTTAGTCTGGCAATAAAAATACAGCGGTAATTATTTTAAGAATTAAAAAAAAAAGGAACAAATTAATTTGTTAAAAAAAAAACAAAAAACAAACAAACAAAAAAAAAAAAACAAAACAAAAAACAAACAAATTGTCATGGTCTCAAGTGAGTAAAGAGCTACTCGACTATGCATAAAGATATATGTAGAATGAGGCCCCAGAATTTACTAGTTACTATAAATGAAAAACAATTAACGATTTGTTTACAATGAAATATAAAATAATGATGAAATTTAATTAAAAGAGATAAACAGTGATCGTGGCAGTTACAAATAGAGATATGAATATTTTACGTAACTTATGATAATATGTCAGGTTCGTAAGTTTACGTTTCCAGGCAGTTGATGGCTTGGATGATCTATTCCTCTGATAACAGGATCGGACTCGTAAAATTCCACTTCCAGGCAATTGGTAAGAGGTTATTGTGTAGTCCTTTGACAGCGGGCTCGGGTTTGATCCTTGAAGATTATACAATCAAAGTTAAAAGCTCCGGCGTCTTAATGGTGTAGATATAATATCTACAAAGTCCCAAAGGATAAAAATCTTACAGTATATAGAAGGAATAGAGCGACTGGCCGTCCGGCATAGATTGTGGAGAGAAAGTGAGTGTCAAATGTTAGACCTATCAGCTTTTATAATAAGTGGCTACGTGACAGAATGTAGAACGAAAAGTATTCACTAATTAGAAATTAATTCGAGGGAAGGCTATAAAAGGAAAGACGATCTAATATTAGAAGGTAAAGTTTATCTAAGCCTACCGAAATATAACTGGAGTGAGATGAATTCAGTTCTTAATAAAATAAAATTTAATAAGATAATTGTGAACAACCTTTACTGTGACACCCCCCACCCACGTTTAAAATATACTCTTTAACCATTATGGGAAAGATAGATTTTACAAACGGAAGTAAATTTACTATCATGATACTCTAGCATTAATCCATTGTTATGATTTGTGCTACAATTAAATTATTTATTAACTAGACATGGAAATGTTTATATTAACGTAGGTATATGAATGGGTGACAATAACAATGAAAGATTGTGATTACAAATCATTGTGATGAACAACATGATGGCAATGTGATTACAAATCATTGTGATAAACAATAGTGATGGCAATGAAGCATGATTTAAGTCGATGATATGAAGGTAATTTACTGAATGAAATGAATGAAAATGTAAATGGAATATTGACATTTCAATTATTAATCATAAATGAGTGAAAATTCATAACAATAATAGATAAAGAGAAGATTTCCCAAATCATGAATGGGTATGGTATATATATCCAAACAATACTCAATGTTACATTAAGTTGGGTCATCATGTTTACAAATAAAATTATCGAATTTGTGCGTTCTGATTTGGCATAGTTTGCGAGGTAACTAACAGTATGCATGGGAGGTTAAGTTATACCCTTCTCACGTGTTTACACTAATCGAGAAAGTAGGTCGGCGTGAATATTTTCACAGCCTGATATGTGAGAGATACTGAAAGTGTAATTTTGCAAAAATAGACTCCACCTTAGTACTCTACTATTATTCATTTTGTTATTTCTTATGTACGTGAGTGGTTTATGGTCCGTTTCGACCACAAACTCTTTTAGCAGTAGATATCTGCTGAATGTCTTTAAAGCAAAGACGATGGCCAGTCCTTCACGCTCTATTACAGAGTATCGTGATTCTCTGTCCAATAATTTTCTGCTTGCATATAAGCAAGGCATTAGAGTTCCCTCATGCTCCTGTAATAGTACACCTGCGATGCCCTTATCAGACGCGTCAGTTCTTACAACAAATTCTTTTGATATGTCGGGTAATTTAAGAATTGGTTCTGAACAGAGTAATGCCTTTAATTGGTTAAAGCTATTCTGACACACTTCTGTCCAAACAATTTTGTTCGGTGACCCATTCTTTGTCAGATTTGTTAGCGGTGTCGCGATGTGCGCGAAGTTGTAAATGTATTTCCTGTAAAAATTTAGGAGCCCAAGTACTTTGCGTACTTCTTTTTTTGTCTTAGGTGGTTGCAATTGTGCGATTTTTGTTTGTTTTTCTGTCTCGGGTGTCTGTGTCCCATGACCAACGGTATGACCGAGAAAATCAATTTCGTAAAATGCAATGCTTGTTTTTGACGGCTTTGTTGTTAAAGAATTACGTTTTAATGCTTCAAGCACTAATTCTAAGGTTGTCATGTGATCAGTCCATGAGTTTGAGACAATACATGCGTCGTTGAAGTATGAGAGTGTAGACGGGATGTCTTTTAATAACATACGCATCATTCTTTGGAATGTCGATGCGGCTGTCGATAATCCAAATGGCATATAGTTAAATTCTAACAATCCTAATGGTGATTGAAATGCTGTGTATTTCTTACATGATTCTTTCAGTGGAATCTGCCAGTAACCTCTAGAAAGATCACATTTTGTCATGTATTTTGCTTGAGATAAGGCAGCAAATAAATTCTCTTGATTTGGTATTGGTTCTGCATCAAACACTGTTGCTTCATTTAATTTGCGAAAGTCGATACATAGCCTTATCGATCCGTCTTTCTTTTTCACTACTACTATTGGTGATGAGTATGGGCTTGAAGAATATCTAACTATTCTTGTATCTAGCATATCCTTAACTTCCTTTTCAACTTGTTCTCGTGCGTGAAATGGAATAGGATAGTTTTTCACGTTGATAGGGGTAGATGTGGTTAACTTTATGTCGTGTTCCACTAATGTTGTATGTCCGGGTGCGTCTGTAAAGACTGACTGGTACTTTTCTAATAATGACCTGATTTCTCGTTTCTGACATTCGTTTAGTTGAGGATTGATTGTGACGTCATTAATTGTACTATTTTTAGAGTTACCGTGTTGTGGGGTGTGTTGTAGTTCGACATCATCGCTGTGAGTTTCGATGATTAATCCTACATTTGCAGCTTCAACATGGTTAAATATTGGTTGTGATAATCTGTCTCTATCGAAATATTTTTTTAGCATGTTTGCATGGAATGTCTTTGTTGTGTTGTTAATTTGAATCTCGTAATTAACACCAGATCGTACTGCTAATACCTTGAATGGTCCTTTCCATTTAGCTAAAAGTTTACTCGAGTCATCGGGTAAGAGTATTAGTACTTTGTCACCAATCTCAAATTTTCTTGACTTGCTTTTTCGATCGGAGTATTCCTTGTATTTCTCTGCTTTTTTAGTGACGGATTCCTGTGCTAGCTTACATGTATCCTCTATTCTGTCTTTCAGGTTTCTTACATATTCGTAAGCAAACATAATTTCGTTATTGTCCTCCTCATTCCCTTTACAAATGTCGGCTACTATATTGATCGGGCCGCGAGGTGATCGTCCATACATCAACTCAAATGGGGAGTAGCCTGTAGATTCTTGGGTATTTCTCTATATGCAAATAGGATTGCTGGTAAGTATCTGTCCCAATCATCTGGTTTTTCTGCTGACACTTTTCTTAACATATTCTTTAGAGTGCCATTAAATCTTTCACAAAGACCATTTGCTTGGGGGTGGTAGGGAGTTGTGAATGAGTGTTGGATTCCCATGAGTTTCATGGTTTCATGCATCATATGTGATGTAAATTGGGGTCCATTGTCCGACAGTATCTCATTTGGTATGCTTATTCTAGTAAAAATTGTCATCAATGCTTCAGCTATGTGATCCGATGTAGTTGATTTCAATGCTATCGCTTCTGGCCACCTGGTTGCGTAATCGACTAGTGTGAGTATGTGTGTATGGTTTCTATCTGATTTTGTTAAAGGGCCTATAATGTCAATTGCAACTTTTTGAAAAACTATTTCAATAACTGGGGTTGTCTCTAATGGCAATCTCGGTATTCTGCCTTTTGCGACTCTTCTTTGGCATGCGTCACACGATTTCACATATTCTCGGACGTCTTTAGTAATTCCAGGCCATGTGAAATTCTCGGATATTCTCTTCAATGTGGAAGAGCTCCCAAGATGTCCAGAAGTTATTGAATCGTGCGCTATTCCAAGGATTTTGTTTCTGTAAATACTTGGCGTGACCAGTTGTTTTTAGCTATTTTATTTCTTTTCCTATGTAACCTGAACAGAATATCTTTTTCAATGATGTATTCAACTTTTGATTTCGTCCCTTTGTTTGCGATATTGAAATATGAAGTTAAAGTCGGGTCCTTTTTCTGTTCTTCAATGAACCTGTTCCTGTCAAATTGTTGTGGTTCTAGAGAAATAGTCATTGGCTTCTCTGTTATCTTAGTCATCTTTCTTGTTTCTGCTAGACAAGCTGTTTCTTGGGTTAATGACCATTCTTTTACATCTGTTGGGTTGTCTTTAAGACCTTTTATATTGCCAACAATAACATCAGCGACGGGTTGGGAAGTATACAGCATTCCACTATTCCTGTATAGTATGGTGTTTCTATATACACATTAGCTGTTTCAAAGGTTTCGACTGTGCCACTGAATGTGATGCATTGTACCGTTTTTCCAGTTTTGTCTTCGTCATTGATCAAAGATGCTTTTATTCCTACTGTACTGCATCCTGTGTCTCTCAATATTTTGCAATCAGTTCCATTAGCTTTGCCTTCACAAAAAAATAGCGATCCTGATTTGTGAGTTTGTGTTAAAAGTGACATACCTTTCACGCAATACACATTTATATTTTCTCCTGACATTACTCGTGTCTGATTATTTACACTTGTTTGGAGTGATGCATTTGCAGTTTCTTTTGGATATCCCACGATTTTGTAACATTTGTCTGCTGTGTGGCCTTTCATTCCACAATATTGACATTTAATTATAGGTTTGTTGGTTTTCTTATACTCAGTATTATTGTCAGTGCTATTTCTTGTTTTGTTTTGATAGGGTCGGCTATGGTCTCTATTGAACTGTTTGTTCCATGGTTTGTTACTATGGTCATCCTGTTTCACTTGCGTGTTCCGAGTGATTGATCGGCTCGTTCTATTTGAGTACTGAACTTTAGGTGTACCTGGACTCTGAGCAGCAGCAGCGTAGTATGGTTCCTTCAATGTTCTGCTAAGGGGTGTCAATGGATGTGCGCTGTTAAAGTTTTCTGCGTAGATTTTTAATTTGTCCAAGTTTTCTGGCTTTCTCTCTTTAAAGAATGCGACTAAATCTGGGTTGCAAGCTTGATAGATTCGATTCTTCAGCGTGAGATAGTAAAGGCCTGCAAAGTCGTCTTGTTTTACGTTTGCCAACTCAAGCCACCGATTTAGAAATTGAGTAATTCGGTTCACGAATGTATTAAAGTCTTCTCCACTTTCCGGTTTTGCAGCGTGAAACCTTTCCTGGTAACCATCTTCCGTTAATCTAAATCTTTTTAGTAGAGCGTCTTTAATTTTACCATAGTCATCTGCATCTTCAGTTGTTAAGGTATAGAAAACTTTTAGCGGTTCTCCGGATAAGCAGTTAATCAAGGCTGTGGCCCATTTGCTTTCTGGCCAACGATAACCTTTAGCCTGAACTTCGAATCGGTGTAAGAAGGATTCTAGACAGTCTGAGCGTTCATCGTATGTTGGCATGCGTGGAAGTTTCACGAAAAATTCATCACTATTATTATGTTTTCTTTCATGACGGGTTTTTTGTTTTTTCAATTTCCAGCATCATTTGGGTCCTTTTGGTTTCTTCTTCTGCTAAAGCTATTTGTCTTTTTAGTTCCCTTTCTTGGACTCTTTCTTCTCGTTCTTCTCTACGTATTCTTTCTTCGTGTTCTTTTTCTTCTCTACGAATTCTTTCTTCATTTTCTTCTCTACGAATTCTTTCTTCATTTTCTTCTCTACGAATTCTTTCTTCTTTTTCTTCTTTTATTTTCTCTTCGCACCATGAAAATATTCTTTCCTGTGGTATTTCTAAGTCCTTTGCGAGACTTAAGTATCTTTTATATGCTTCCATTTTTGCAATAAATTAGTTACGATGTTTTATATATATTATATTGACAGGATACTGTTACTGACTGTTTTATTTATTTACGCTTACTGGAATGAACTGTTCTATTTTTAGAAATCTCTCTCTCTTATTTCAACTTATTATGTATGTTGAATTTGATGCCTTTTATCGTTATATCTTATAAAGCAATGTGTCAATACAATGCGGAGTTATTATGACTTGTGTCAATAACAATGTGTCAATCGCGTGTACTCTAAACTATGTTACTACGAAAAATGTATCACCAATGTGTGTGACTCGTCGTTAGTTTGTGTACAATTATTCGCAATGACGCTAATATACTAGAGTGTGATAATAATAATAGGATGCCAAAATAATCCCAAGTTATCTATCACTAAATATAACACGACGGCTAGTAGACTCCTTTTATTATTATTTAGTTTTTAAAGACTCACTTTTCAGAACATAATATATAAGTGGTTTTCGGTAACAGTAATATGCCAAAAATGCATTTAAAACAAATCACTATGCAAAACAAATCACGATGTCTATAGTTACTATGTGATGCCCAACTCATGTAAAAGAGGATAATGAAGGATATATTTACCAACTCAGTTCGTGGCTGGGACCTCTCTTTGTTCAATGGTTGTTCAACAATTGTAATTAGGCATTGAAGAGTGTTTAACAGTGATGTCTGAAATACAAAACAATAAAATATCGTAAGATTTACAATAGTTACAAAATGTGTTCACAACACTGAGTGATTGGTTGATAGGTGAATGAATCGTTATGGAATGTAAACATATTGAAAACAATTCATGAATGAGGCAAACAACAAAATGAAATGAGTGATATAATAACAAAGTGGACAAGGAATGAATGAATGAATGAAAAACTGAGTGAATAGATGAATGAATGAATGGATAATGTATGAATGAAAGAATGAAGGGAGGAATAAATGTATGAATGATTGGATAAATGAGTGAATAAACGAATGAATGGATGAATGAATGAATGAATGAATGAATAAATGAATGAACAATGAATGAATGAATAATTTATAAATGAATAAATGAATGAAGGAATGAATCAATAAAATGCTATTCAATTTGAATGAAAGAATGAATGGATAAATTGCTATTCCATTTAAATGAAGAAATGAAAAAGAAAAAAAAATTAATCCTGTAAATAGGGAGTTCAATTAAAATATGATCAAGTGGGGCAATTAAGAGTTTTACAATTTAAACTTTAAAGTTAGATGAAATAGATATATGTAACTCAATAAATTCAATTCTTTATACGTGTCCCCTCCAAAATGTCATGGTCTCAAGTGAGTAAAGAGCTACTCGACTATGCATAAAGATATATGTAGAATGAGGCCCCAGAATTTACTAGTTACTATAAATGAAAAACAATTAACGATTTGTTTAAAATGAAATAAAAATAATGATGAAATTTAATTAAAAGAGATAAACAGTGATCGTGGCAGTTACAAATAGAGAAAAGAATATTTTACGTAACTTATGATAATATGTCAGGTTCGTAAGTTTACGTTTCCAGGCAGTTGATGGGCTTGGATGATCTATTCCTCTGATAACAGGATCGGACTCGTAAAATTCCACTTCCAGGCAATTGGTAAGAGGTTATTGTGTAGTCCTTTGACAGCGGGCTCGGGTTTGATCCTTGAAGATTATACAATCAAAGTTAAAAGCTCCGGCGTCTTAATGGTGTAGATATAATATCTACAAAGTCCCAAAGGATAAAAATCTTACAGTATATAGAAGGAATAGAGCGACTGGCCGTCCGGCATAGATTGTGGAGAGAAAGTGAGTGTCAAATGTTAGACCTATCAGCTTTTATAATAAGTGGCTACGTGACAGAATGTAGAACGAAAAGTATTCACTAATTAGAAATTAATTCGAGGGAAGGCTATAAAAGGAAAGACGATCTAATATTAGAAGGTAAAGTTTATCTAAGCCTACCGAAATATAACTGGAGTGAGATGAATTCAGTTCTTAATAAAATAAAATTTAATAAGATAATTGTGAACAACCTTTACTGTGACACAAATAAGACAGCAATTTAAATAAATGAATTTTGAGAAGCACTAAAGAAAACGAGAAAAAAAAAAAGAAATAATTTAAAGGGATAAACAAATATATTGAAACAACACAAGTTAATACTAACTTGATACAATATTAGTAAATTGATAAATTTAATTCAATACTGGAACCTTCCCAATGTTATTACATCAATGGTACCAGCACAAGTAAGGCAATAAAGAAGAAAAAGTTCGTTTGCCAAAATCTCTATTAAGTGTTCACTGGTTTATAAGGTGGGCTCATTTGAATTAGCCCGACCTAGAACTAGAGAGGCCAGACAGCAAAATCACCGTCAGGCGACGTGACGATGAGATGACGATGTGGGCGGAGTGGAGTCGTTGGGAAAAGGGAGGGGGGGGGGGGGTGGTGATAAAAAAGAACAGGAGCGTATCCTGGTTTATGCATTACGGGGTGCATGGTGATTCGCAATCTATCAATGTGTTTAAGGCGGCACAAATCCGAAATACAGAATCAAATTTTATTGGTCTAGTTAATTTAACTTAATTTGACCTACTTTGTATGTGTGTGTGTGTGCGCGCTGAAGACCGGTCTGATCACCTTCGGTCTCGCGCCATAGCCTACACTTCCCCAGCGATTCGTTGCCTTCGGTTGCCTATCTTCCACCAATCACCACCCATCCCACTTAATTAATCGCACCCACCCCCCTTTGCCATCCACTAAACGACACAGACGACCATACAGGCAGACGACCACCAACCTTCACTCCGCCGCAAACCGCCCTTTCGTGTGTGAGATGGGGGGAACAGGAGGCGCACGCCTTGGACGATTCCATTATACGGGGTAAATTTCAAAATTTACTACACCATAATGATCGCAATGACAATGATCTATGGTGAAGGCATGACCCCTCTTCTCTAATGGGTTATTGTTTGAAATGTATGTGACTACTAAAGATGTGTGTGTTTTGTGTGTGTGTGTGTGTGTGTGTGTGTGTGTCGAACCTAGCAAGTAGCAAATCCGATTCTTTGTTTTCTTTTGTCCATCTCTTGTCACCACTCCTTTCTATCGCAGTGTTGTCATTTAAAATAATACAATTATATTAAAATTTCGTTTGGTGTTTTTACTAATCAAATAATATGAGTTTCATTAGTTTCTTCCTTCCAAAAAAACCAGCTATAACGTCTGAATTTTAAAAAAGTCCAATAGAATATTTGGGGACCCCGATAGCTCAGTTGATAGAGCACTCTCTTTATACGCAAAGGGCCAGAGATCGATCCCGGGTGCAGTCGAGTTTTTTCTAAATCCCGTCTACTCAGCAATGAATGGGTAGCTGAGTTTGTTAGATCTGGCGAAAAGTCACCATCGACCCCTCTTATCACCTCATCCACCCCCTCTTATTATAACTTCACGTCTCTCTCTTACTCTTCAATGCTCGCTGCCCTCTAATGTGTGTGTGTGTGGGGGGGGAGGGGGGGGGGGGGTAGGAGTTGCGTGTGTGTATCAACGCCACGAACAACTCGATCAACGCCTTGGGCGATGCCATTATCTCCGTTAATGGGGATAAATTTCAAATTTTATTAAATTATCGAAGTAACAATGAAGTACGGTGAGCAAATAAAGAAGGCATCACCCCTCTTCTCTAATTAGGTTACAATTTGAAATGAGTGTGACTACTCCGTGTGTTTTACTCCTGTAGACCACGGTTTTCATCGTGTAGCGGTCTTTAACGGTTCAAGAATGAACGATCCCACGGTCTCAAAGGTCAAACCGGTTCGAATTTCCAACAGTCTCTCAGGAATGTTCAATGTCGAAAAGGACCGGTCCTAGGACCGGTCCTTGCGGTCTTCATTTCCCAAGGACCGTAGGACCGTGGTCCTTAAGCTTGCCAAGGACCGCCCCGCACTAACTCACAG
>NC_088362.1:102593763-102613763 GCF_034508935.2 Berghia stephanieae | reverse complement strand
GACTCCCAACGGAGTAGAAAATGTCTACCAATATCTTGGTAACAACAAAAGAGGAAGTGAGTAGAAAAGTGCCAGAAGACAATAGAGAATAACTTTTTTTTCGCGGCGGTGATGGGGTTTGAACCTGCGACCTTATTGGTACGACAACTCCGCCTGGCCGGGGAGAGCGTGACTCTACCATATGAGCTATCCACGAACCCAATATCATGCTACTTTTGATGGTGCATAATATACACATCTTTACACTGGAAAAACACAAGTTCCATGTTGGTAAGAAAGAAACAGATATTTCAATTGGATTCAGTAGTCTGATGTCACGCGCCCGGCAACGGCGGCCATCTTGGTTCTAAACAAAGAAAATCTTTACTTTTTATTCTTCATGCTGGCGAGAACTTTTCATTCCCTTTTCATATGCCTTGTGATCAGAATGTGTAAAAGTCAAAACATGATCAAATTGATGTTGTTTTTTTTTTTTCCTCTGGATACGCTTTTAAGCTCGCCGGAGAAATGTTTCATACGGCGTCCGCCATTGTTCCGATAGTTTAGAGCCAGTGTTACTAAGTTACCATACGTCATTAGGAAGGAAGTGACGGTGCGACTATTGAATCCTATTATCAAAAGATTAAGATGAACCCAACTCATATAAAGATTTTCAACTCTTGATTTCTAAAAATAAAATCTTTAGGAGCTATGTTTAATACTATAATGACTAGTCGACGATAATTTTAGTCTTTCGTTTTATTATATGAAGGAAAACTTTTCTAGCCAAAATGAAAAATAGTGATTACAGGTGACTGCATAATGCAATGACTGATAAGTGATAAGTGGATTTTCAATTAAATGTTCATATATTATGATCTTTTAAAAAGATTTTATAAGGTTTAAGCCAGTTTTTTTTATATTCCTTGTGCTATGTGTTGAAATATAAATTTTTTTCTTATGCTGTATGATATGCATATAGATGGTAAAAATTTACCTTGTGGAAAGGTGGTCTGCGTGCATTATAAATACGAATAGGTTTGGTGTTACCATTAATACTGTATGGAGTCAGAGATAAAGTTGCAGCAACAGCTCGTAAAATGTTATGACCCCAGGAACGGTTTCGTGATTCATATTCTGTCCATACCACTGTTCAATGACAAAACGCATTAATTTCTCTTTTAATTTTTTTTCTTTTTTTTTTTTTGCCAGAAAAATTATACTTCAAATATCGATAGAATAAGATGACCTCAATTTTGTCAAAAAAGTCTCAAACCTGAGTTTTCATAGACGTGCCACGTTTGAGAGTTTTGATAAGTTGGGACTCGATTTAACTAGTAAACTGACCAGAAAACTCGTCCTTCAAATATCGATATATATTTTAAATGAACCTCAAATTAGCAAAAACTCTCAAACCTGGGACCTTGCAAGGTGCAATGTTTTGAGAGTTTAAGCCAAGAAGTGGGTCATTTATATCAATCGATATTTGAAGGTCGAGTTTTCTGGCAAATTTTTTAAATACGTTTCTTTCCAGAATACGGCAACTGGTTAATCCATTGATTTTTGACGATAATATTTTCTGGCCACATTTTAAAAAAGTGTTTTGTAAGTGTGTACCAAAAAAGGTTTTGCTTATCTGAAGTATGTCAGTGTGCGGCAAACTGAAGGAATAAAAATGTTAAAGGACGGGTTTGAAGCGATATTCTTATAATTTAGCAATGCTCATAATTTGGAGCCAGCGCTTACCCACACTCTTCTTTGTTTTTATTTGGTGACATGAAAATTACATATATCATCAATTTCTTGCTACCCTTTTAGCGGAACTCTGATTTAACTCAAAGTACTTATTAACTTAAGCCCAGCCTTCAGTGAAACTGCTGGGTAGAAATGGGTTGGGGTGGGCGTGGGGTGGCGGTCTTTCAAACTATTCTTAATTATTATTATTATGCCATTTTATACAAAATGTATAAAATAAAAACCAGTCCACGTTTTGAAAATTTGCACTGGCTTCCTGTCCGCCATAGAATATATTATAAAATTGCTTTATTATCATCAAAAGGACTCTAGCTTTCTGAACTAATAAACCGTTGGCCTAGAAGTAAAAGCCTTCGGTCATCACGCGACATCACTATATCATTTGTACCAAAAAGCAAGCTAAATATTTTTGTGTTGGCTCTTTTCAATCTTTTGGCCCTAAACTCTGAAATATCCTATCTCAACCCATTGGAGAAATCGAGAATATCTCAACGAATGTGAGTAAACAGCCTTTTCTTCCAAAGACTGAACCTTGCGCCGCCACAAGGATTCGAACCAAATACCTAATCCGAAGCGAGTGTCACGCCACAAGACCACAAAGACTTAAAAAGAAGAGGGATGAATGATTTTCAACTAGGCGCGGAAAAACCCAAACTGTTCTTCTTTCACACTCATTATTGTGATATAAATCCATGACCGGACATTTAACACGGTCACTACATATAAAGTATGAGGCATTAAATGTGTTGTCTTCTTTTGAATCAAGGAAATAAATGCATCAGGAAAGATATGCTTTTATCAGTCGAGCTAAATAAGAAAGATAAATTCTAATGCAAATCCTTGTTTATTTGAGGCTAAGATAAGACAACACGGTGTGCGTGTGACTCACGCGCTCACTGTTGTTGTGGCTCCTCTATTATCTCGCAAAGCATTGACATTAAATCTCAAGGCACACTAACTGTATATTATATTTTTATCATCCATCTTTTGAACAAAAAAACAACAAACTCTCTTCCGCGCGGCATCCTTATAATAATAATAATAATAATAATAATAGTAATAATAATAATAATAATAATAATAATAATAATAATAATAATAATAATAATACACATTTATACAGCACAGCACTCATTCTCGTGTAAAACACAAGCTCTGGGCACTTTACAATATAAATCATCAATTTTGAGTGAAAAAAAAATAAAAAAATAAAAAGATGAAGTCGACTTGGCATTTCATACGGAATGTTTTTAGTTAAATAATCAACCAAACATACGTCTGATGTCAACAGGAATCACCCGTGTTATCCAAAGTGAACAAATTGGAGGTTAATAATCTTGTCCGAGGAACAAAAAAAAAAAACAAAAAACGAAAGTGCCTGAAGCGGGGCTCGCTTCCGGGCCATAGCCTGAACCATTCGTCTATCTTCTACCCCCCCCCCCCCACCCCTCTCATCCCTTCTAATCTAAGCAGCTGAGAAATCTGTTTAGGACAATTTGATCCATTTATATTTGAGTATTTGAGTATTTTCGTGAATAACTATCTAATTGCAATTGGTTTTAAAAAGCTCTGTTTCCCTCTTAAGCAAACCGCAGAGGTTTTAATTAATTAATAGTTAAAGAATTTCAGCTTTAATGTTGAATGATACGATCATGAATATATGAAAAATCATGTCAATCTGATATTATCTTGGATTTGAAGCTAAAATGATAAGAATTGACAATGTATTTTTGACTCTTTAAGACAGTACATTTACTCTCCAGATAAGAAATTTTAATCTCCTGTCTTTATGTGCCAAAAAAATAATAGTTTTGATAAATCTAACTGCCATAGATTTTAACAATTTTTTTAAAAAATGTCACATAATATTATTCTTCTTTGATATTCTTTGTTTTGTAATGAGGAATTTTATTTGATTTATGACTATCTAATCGTATCTAATAAGAATGTTATTGTAATTTGTATGGTTACTTGGTCTAGTGGTATGACGCTTGTCTTCGGACCTTATAGGTTGAAGGCTCGAGACCCTTTTGACAAGTCCAAAGTGGAGTCCTTTGAAGGGCTCTTAACCCTCTCCTTACCAACTATAGGAGAATCGTCACATTTGATACGATACAACCAGCATTTTTCTAATTCAAATTTCACATGTACATCAAACAATTTACAGAAAATGGACAGTGGGTTTTGTAGAGCATGTTTTGCTAAAGAAATTATTTATCGCAAGAACTTATTGCTATTATTTGAGTGATAAAAAATATATTTTTTGTATTAGTTGGGTGTGAAGTTTTGGGGAAAATCCTGGTAAGGAGTGAGTTAACTCACATTTTCTCACTATACTCTGGTGTAGAATAAACTTCGACGAAAACAGAAGGTCTCTGTTAAAAATGACGTAATTGTGCCTTATGGGCTTTATGTCTCATTCCACATTTTATAAGTTGTTGTTGACTTAGGGCCTTTGTAAATCGCTTTGAGAACATTCAATAGATATTCGCAAAAAAAAGAAAAAAAATCCAAAACAAAAAACAACAACAACAAAAAAAAAAAAAAAAAAAAACAACTAACAAAAAAAAAAAAACAAAAAAAAAAAAAACAACAAAATCCCAAAGTCAAATCTCTCAGTGTTAATTCTAGACTTTAAAAAGCAACGAATGCAACAACAATGAATTTGGAAAACAACGAGAGCTTTGTCATGCACGTGCTTAGACCCAGTTGTGTAAACTGCACCATTTGATAAACCCTTTCTATTTACTTTACTGTCGGACTCTGACAAAACGCCTTACAATTTTAGCTAGAATTTTTTTTACTCACCGGATATCGATGAATTATGATGATTTCCAATTTAACTAGAATTTATAAAACCCAAGACGTCTTTTAAAGGCTCAGGTTTAAGATTTCTCTGAACAGTTTAAATCAACACAATTCATCAATATTTAAAGTAAATGTTCCTGATCAAAATTTTTTAAAAGTATTTTGTCACTGAGCGGCAATTTATATATTCTCTTCAGATCTTATTTCAAGCAGTTATTTTGGAGATTTTATAGTAAATGCAATCTACAAAGATTAGATTTCTAATTATAACGGTGAGCTAATAGAATAGCGACTAATTAAGATGCTCTATAGGGAATGAGATTAGCGGAAGAGTAGCGTCCCTTGATACAGAGAGAACGTCAACTTAAAGATCGCTGAGAAACTATTTATCTAACCGCGCGGTTTCACAGGAAGCGAGGACGAGAGACTCATGCGCGAACTAACATGACGTTCTCTCTCTAATAACTTCTTCGCCGGTGACGTCCAATCAAGGGACGCTACTCTTTCGCTAATCTCATTCCCTATAATTATGATAAAATATTGCAAAATTAACATAGACACCTTGACAAACTAATAAATACTATAACAAGCACATGTAAATGTTGCTGCTCGAAGCTCGAAGAAATAAATAATAATGTGAAGTTGAATGTAAGCTTCAATTTAATTACAAAAACAGATCAAATGAACGTTTCGGGTTTCCCCTTTATCAACAAAACAGGATGAATGAAACACCACAGATGAATGAGATGATGTGGATTCATCTTAACTACGCCACTACCACATCATCTCATTCATTTGTGGTGTTTCATTCATCCTGTTTTGTTGATAAAGGGGAAATCCGAAACGTTCATTTGATCTGTTTTTTTTGGTATTTAAATTGAAGCTGACATTCAATTTCACATTATTATTTATAACAAGCACATGGCTTTACCTCACAGTAAAATCGACTTTCAGAGCCACAAGGGCATTGAGCTGGAGTTTATCCCGGTTTATATAGCATTAAACTGACAGTAACAATGACTTGCTAACCTTTGGATATGATACAAAGTACTTTCTGTGAGACCGAAGAGATCCAGCTACCTAGTCAGTTCTAGGTGGATAGAGGGTCAAAAAGAATCTTGACTGCACTCGGAATAAGAATCGATACCGATCTATTTGATTTTACGTCCAGGGCTCTAACACTGAGCTACCAGGACCCCAAAAGTCAGGCTGTGATATATGAAAATATAGTCAATTAAAATCCGAGGTCATAAGAAAAAAAATCCTAATTTCCCCCTTGTGATTCGACTCGCAACCTTCTGATCCAAAAGAGAATAACATTCCCTAACACTAACTACACCCTCGGCTTGCCTAAGATGTATGTATGTATGAGTTGCATTGTACATTAGTACGGCACCTATAGGGTGCTATGCTATATCAACATAAAAGTATCACGGTCACAGAAATTCACATATATTGGGACCAAGTGCTTGCTTGCCAAAGATGAAAATCATTGACAAGGATGTAAAGATCATATTCACCGATTTTGTAGTCGGAACAGAGCTTTCATTTTATGCTGTAGTAATCATCCTACTTTATATTAAGGTACGTCACGAATCATAAATAAAAATAGTCTTGGAACAATCTGATTTATTTGTCAAAGTAAGCGAAAAAAAAAAATCTGAGAAAAGAAGTGAACTCTTATTTAGCGCAATTTCTACTACATATGCTCCAAGCGCTTTACAAGTGGTACTAAGCCAAGAGAAACATTTAACATGTAGGAGGAGACAGCCAGGAACTCACTTTAGACATAAATATCGTGGTGAGAAAACGTGAATAAAAAGAACGAAACAGGATTCAACCCAGGTACCTACAGACACGCACGTAGAATATGTATCAGTATCATCTCTAGTCCTACATGTTAAGAAATATTGCTTTTTGTAGCGCTTTGAGACATTTAGAAGGTTTCGCGCTATGAAAAAGCTCTTTTTTCTGATTCAAGAAATCAAGAGAAATTACTATTTCCTCATTTTTTTTTTGTCGCAATTTTAGGTAGACAACTCATTTGACCCCGAAGAAGCCATAAAATGTCTGCTTTGGATTCGTGAGATCACCGGAGCAGACATCCCTCTAGAGCAGCTGGACGGCAACAGGCATAAAGTCTCTGATTTCTTCTACAAGATACTTAAAGATGGGATGCTGCTTTGTCAGTAAGTAATGGGTAGCCTGTTTACCATTATTTAACATCAAATATTTATAATAGCCTCGAATAACCTATCCTGTCGGAAGTTATGGCTCGCCTATGTGGTCTAGTGGTATGACACTCGCTTTCGGATCGGAAGGTCCTGGGTTCGAGCCTCGCTCGGCGCAAAGTTGAGTCCTTGGAGAAGGCTCTTTACTCATTTTCTCTCACCGTACTCATGTGTAAAATGAGTACCTGACCGTTAACAGCGTTGTCTCTGTCCGAAAAAAAGTGTAATATCGCCAAAAAGGCATCATGTCCCGTCTTAAATGTTAAATGTCGCTGTTGGTCAGGGACCCCTTGTAAAGCGCTTTGAGCACTTTTAGTGGATATTGCGCTATATAACAGTTCAATTATTATTTAATAAAGTGTGCCAATTTTTAAAATATATAATAGATTCTTACATTTAAAAAAGAAAAGTTCTTTTAATCCGTCAAAATATAGCCGGAAAACAGTGCTTGGTGTTGCCGTGAGGTCAGAGTACAAGATGAAAATATCATTATGCTTACATTGTGATGTGGAACTCACCAAAAAAATTGCTGTTAGTTTATTGGATTTTTTTTTAATAACCAAAACTACAAAGAGGTATATAAAACAATTTGACAACTCAAATGCTCGGCAAAAATCAAAATACTTGTGTTTTTCATACTATAACTTTCATTATCCTTTATCCAAAGTTTCCTTGAACGAAGCTATTGATTGAATGAGAAATGAAAATAATGATGAACTTGAATTTCAGCTCCATTAAAGTCAACAAAGATAATAAGTGGTGACGGTGACGACGTTTCAGATTTCTCCTTCATCAATGGTGTAGATAAAAAGTGAATTTACCATAAAACCGGAAAACGAAAAAGTATACACAGTCCTTTCTATTATCTCATTGTCAGATTTTTTTTCAAGATTTCCCCCAAAACTTCACACCCAACTAACACAAAATTATATTTTTTATCAGTCAGACATAACAGCAGTAAAAATCTTGCGATAAATAATTTCTTTAGCAAAACATGCTCTACAACACACTGTTCATTTACTTTAAATTTCAAATACTAAAGAAATTTGAATTTTTAAAAAGTGTTGGGTGTATCGTAACGAATGTGACGATTTTCCTATAGTTAGTAAGTAGAGGATTAATATTCATTCAGAAGTCTTCAGGAAAGTCGTCCGCTATTTAATGCTGGTCGGGACAGCTATGTGGAAAAGGCAATAGATTTACATCCGCAGGTCCCGGGCTTCATTTCTGTTGGAGGCATCTCGGTTATTTCCTAAATAAAAAACATTTGCACTATTGATCACTTTGCAGCACTGCAGCGCGGCTTACGCCTGATCTTTTTTTAAGATCGACCCTAAAGACAATAATCCCCTTAGGATTAATAAGGGGAATTCTTTCTTATTTATTTACTATCCCTAAATGTTCTAAAAACCTATATTAACCCAGACCTAGGTTTTATGAGCATATTGCGTCTGAAGAGACTCTTTTTATGAACATCTCTCTCTCTCTCTCTCTCTCTCTCCCTCTCTCTCTCTCTCTCTCTCTCTCTCTCTCTCTCTCTCTCTCTCTCTCTCTCTCTCTCTCTCTCTCTCTCTCTCTCTCTCTTTCTTTTAAAAATGTATTCGTCTATGTTTTCTAATCTCCACAGACTCATCAACTGCCTTGTACCAGACGATATGCAGATCAACACAAAACAAGCTACTTTCAAACCTTCCAGCAATACGGCGTTTGAGAATGCCAGAGAAAGAAACAGGTAAGACATCGTTGTCATTATTTTAATGTAATTTCCTTAATCGGAAACGTTGAAAGATGAAACATTTTCCCTATTGTCGTTAGTTGAGTCCT
The DNA here is from genome assembly GCF_034508935.2 of Berghia stephanieae. NCBI lineage: Eukaryota > Metazoa > Mollusca > Gastropoda > Nudibranchia > Aeolidiidae > Berghia > Berghia stephanieae. The sequence continues at coordinate 102,605,166 of NC_088362.1, read as the reverse complement.
TGGAAAAGGCTCTTTACTCACATTCTCTCACCGTACTCAGGTGTAAAATGAGAACCTGGCCGTTAACAGCGTTTTCTTTGTCCGAAAAATTGTAATATCGCCTAACAGGCGTCATGTCCTGTCCTACATGTTAAGCGTTGCTGTTGGTCAGGGACCCCTTGCATAGCGTTTTGAGCACATTTAGTGGATATTGCGCTACATAAAGCTCAATTATAAAGCTCAATTACTTGTTTAGACAATCATTTTTCCTTTCTCCAAACTGGGATAGAACATGGGCAAGGAAATCAACAGAGGTCTCATGGGCGATCAAGTTTTTGTTTTTCTCACTTTCCATTTTAAATAAATATACATCATGGGGGGATTTTTCTAAAGTCTGTTTCACGTTAAGACTGAAGCACCAAATCCATCAGCTAAAGTGCAGAGACGTAAAACGTTTCTTGCAAGGAGAGAATTGAGATGCTGAAAGCAGTACTCGAATCCAATTTCTCCGGATGTTTCTATGCTCGATCGTCACCACAGAGAGAACTGATTGGCATGATACCATTATTTGGTAGAATAAGAAAGCCTCTTTATAGGGAATGCGATTAGCGGAAGAGTAGCGTCCCTTGATTGGACGTCACCTTACAGAGAGAACGTCAAAATGGTTTTGCGCATGCGTCTCTCTCGTCCTCGCTTTCGGTGAAGTGTCTCATGCCGTACAACCAACATGACGTTCTCTCTCTAATAACGTTTCCGCTCGTGACTTCCAACCAAGGGATGCTACTCTTCCGCTAATCTCATTCCCTATAGGAGGAATTTGATCATTAATCTCTAACAACAGCCTCTTCTTAAATTCGATTTGTTTTTCAGACTAGAGATATTCAACCAAAAATGTACAGAATTTGGTGTGGCAGAAGCTTTAACATTTCAAACAGATTCCTTGTTCGAGAGGACCAATTTGCCTCAGGTCGTATCAGCCATCAGAAATCTCGGTATCGAGGTAATTATACCCATTATTATTAATATATTAAATAGGGGTACAAATAATTGGAAACAGCAGTTGATTCACTAGCAAAAGGACAAATTAAGTATAGCATAAATCCGAGGTGTAGTCCAGATTTTTCTGCCACCCCCGGTCCCCTGGTAGTAGTAGATGTCTCGTCCTAAAGTATTAGTGTTGCTTTTGGCTCAGGACATAAGTGAAATGTTGCGCCATCTAAAAAGCTCCAGATCGGGTTATGTTGGCGCAAAGAAGATTCCAAAAACATAGATAACACTTAAGTTCATTTCGAAAATAAAAAGTAAATATTTAATCGAGTTTCGTAATTTTTGCTGTTATTGTTTTTTTTTTTTTTTTCCCCCTTTTTTGTGGATTTAATTGTCAGCTTCAAGTTCACCCAGATGTAAATTAAAAAAAAAAACAACCAAAAAAAAAAAAAAACACCCCAAAACAAACAAACAAACAAATGTTATAATTGTTGTAAATTTTTATCGTCGTTTTTTGTTTTTTAAAAAATGTATTTAGTATTTATCTATCTATCTATCTATATTTGACACCTATAGCATTCTTTTTCCATAGGTGGAGTCCCGTCCAAGCTACACCAATTCTCGCATGTGGCCGAGAAAATGCGAGAGTAACCGCAGAACGTTCACCGAGGAGCAAATGAGAGCCGGGGAAAGCATTATCAACTTGCAGATGGGAACGAACAAATTTGCCACGCAAGCGGGAATGAATTTCGGGAAGAAAAGGATGATCACAAAAGACTAGTGTGGTCGAATTAAATAATTATCGGAGACGGAACCTTTCTCATGTGGAGCAAATTTATGGTTTTATTATTTTAATCAAGTCTGTCGAAGGCTGACAGAACGCTTACTTTCATTTTTCTCAGATTAAAAAAATCCCTCTAAACTTCGATAAATTAAGATGACAATCAACTTGTTAAGGAATTTTAAAGCCGAGACTGTTTAATCGTAGCCATTATGTTATAGCCTGACAATGAAACCCAAAAAGACTGGCATTTTGACGTCATTATTTGTTTTTTGTCGTAGCCATCGTTTTGTTATAGCCTGACACTGAAACCCAAAAAGACTGGCAGTTTGACGTCATTATTTGGTTTTTGTCGTAGCCATCGTTTTGTTATAGCCTGACACTGAAACCCAAAAAGACTGGCAGTTTCACGTCATTATTTGGTTTTTGTCGTAGCCTTCGTTTTGTTATAGCCTGACACTGAAACCCAAAAAGACTGGCAGTTTGACGTCATTATTTGGTTTTTGTCGTAGCCATCGTTTTGTTATAGCCTGACACTGAAACCCAAAAAGACTGGCAGTTTCACGTCATTATTTGGTTTTTGTCGTAGCCATCGTTAAGTTCTAGCCTGACACTGAAACCCAAAAAGACTGGCATTTTGACGTCATTATTTGGTTTTTGTCGTAGCCATCGTTTTGTTATAGCCTGACACTGAAACCCAAAAAGACTGGCAGTTTCACGTCATTATTTGGTTTTTGTCGTAGCCATCGTTAAGTTCTAGCCTGACACTGAAACCCAAAAAGACTGGCATTTTGACGTCATTATTTGGTTTTTGTCGTAGCCATCGTTTTGTTATAGCCTGACACTGAAACCCAAAAAGACTGGCATTTTGACGTCATTATTTGGTTTTTGTCGTAGCCATCGTTTTGTTATAGCCTGACACTGAAACCCAAAAAGACTGGCAGTTTCACGTCATTATTTGGTTTTTGTCGTAGCCATCGTTTTGTTATAGCCTGACACTGAAACCCAAAAAGACTGGCATTTTGACGTCATTATTTGGTTTTTGTCGTAGCCATCGTTTTGTTATAGCCTGACACTGAAACCCAAAAAGACTGGCAGTTTCACGTCATTATTTGGTTTTTGTCGTAGCCATCGTTTTGTTATAGCCTGACACTGAAACCCAAAAAGACTGGCATTTTGACGTCATTATTTGGTTTTTGTCGTAGCCATCGTTTTGTTATAGCCTGACACTGAAACCCAAAAAGACTGGCATTTTGACGTCATTATTTGGTTTTTGTCGTAGCCATCGTTTTGTTATAGCCTGACACTGAAACCCAAAAAGACTGGCATTTTGACGTCATTATTTGGTTTTTGTCGTAGCCATCGTTATGTTCTAGCCTGACACTGAAACCCAAAAAGACTGGCATTTTGACGTCATTATTTGGTTTTTGTCGTAGCCATCGTTAAGTTTTTAGCCTGACACTGAAACCCAAAAAGACTGACATTTTGACGTCCTTATTTGGTTTTTGTCGTAGCCATCGTTAAGTTCTAGCCTGACACTGAAACCCAAAAAGACTGGCATTTTGACGTCCTTATTTGGTTTTTGTCGTAGCCATCGTTAAGTTATAGCCTGACACTGAAACCCAAAAAGACTGGCATTTTGACGTCCTTATTTGGTTTTTGTCGTAGCCATCGTTAAGTTCTAGCCTGACACTGAAACCCAAAAAGACTGGCATTTTGACGTCCTTATTTGGTTTTTGTCGTAGCCATCGTTAAGTTATAGCCTGACACTGAAACCCAAAAAGACTGGCATTTTGACGTCCTTATTTGGTTTTTGTCGTAGCCATCGTTAAGTTCTAGCCTGACACTGAAACCCAAAAAGACTGGCATTTTGACGTCCTTATTTGGTTTTTGTCGTAGCCATCGTTTTGTTCTAGCCTGACACTGAAACCCAAAAAGACTGGCATTTTGACGTCATTATTTGGTTTTTGTCGTAGCCATCGTTATGTTATAGCCTGACACTGAAACCCAAAAAGACTGGCAGTTTCACGTCATTATTTGGTTTTTGTCGTAGCCATCGTTTTGTTCTAGCCTGACACTGAAACCCAAAAAGACTGGCAGTTTCACGTCATTATTTGGTTTTTGTCGTAGCCATCGTTAAGTTCTAGCCTGACACTGAAACCCAAAAAGACTGGCATTTTGACGTCATTATTTGGTTTTTGTCGTAGCCATCGTTTTGTTATAGCCTGACACTGAAACCCAAAAAGACTGGCATTTTGACGTCATTATTTGGTTTTTGTCGTAGCCATCGTTAAGTTCTAGCCTGACACTGAAACCCAAAAAGACTGGCAGTTTGACGTCATTATTTGGTTTTTGTCGTAGCCATCGTTAAGTTCTAGCCTGACACTGAAACCCAAAAAGACTGGCATTTTGACGTCATTATTTGGTTTTTGTCGTAGCCATCGTTAAGTTATAGCCTGACACTGAAACCCAAAAAGACTGGCATTTTGACGTCATTATTTGGTTTTTGTCGTAGCCATCGTTAAGTTCTAGCCTGACACTGAAACCCAAAAAGACTGGCATTTTGACGTCATTATTTGGTTTTTGTCGTAGCCATCGTTAAGTTCTAGCCTGACACTGAAACCCAAAAAGACTGGCATTTTGACGTCATTATTTGGTTTTTGTCGTAGCCATCGTTATGTTATAGCCTGACACTGAAACCCAAAAAGACTGGCATTTTGACGTCATTATTTGGTTTTTGTCGTAGCCATCGTTATGTTATAGCCTGACACTGAAATCCAAAAAGACTGGCATTTTGACGTCATTATTTGGTTTTTGCACCGCCTAGTGAGTTGTCGTTAGTAGAGCTCATGGAAACAAGTGGTCCCATTGGTTGAACTATTGCATACAACTCACTATTTGTTATCTTGTGTGGCCAAAGGCTGGCATTTGGACGTCATTTTTTTGGTCAGTGTCAGGCTATAGATAGTTCGAAGATGACGTCAATCAGGTCTTTGTTATTCTTTATTTGCCATCCGCGTTTATGAGTAATGCTCACTGAACTGTATTAACCCGACTATAAACGTTCGTGGATACACACAGTTTTGTGTGTTGGTCAGTTATACTTCCGGATGGCAATGTTATGAGCTTCTCAGCCAAGTGCATACTATCTATAAGTTAACGATGGCTATGGTTTAACCCTCTCCTTACCAACTACAGCAAAATCGTCACATTTGTTACGATCTGTTAATCAGATTTGTTTTGTACATTACAACCTTTTATGTAAAAACTTTTATTTTATAAAGCTTGTTATGCTACACAAAAATGTGCATATCTAGTATGTACGTATATCTAATAAATTTGAGTGTAAAAAGTCATGTTCTGTGTTGTGTAGGTAGAATAACATGTCTGGAAAAACCATGAATATGGTCGGTAAGGTAGAGTTAAGAACTTTAGCCAAACTGAAAAAGGTTTTTGTTCTCAACGTTTCTCAGGAGTGCTTAAGTCATCTACAAACTGAATAACCAAATACTTAAAATAGAAGACTCATCAACGTAAAATGTGGCCCTCGATAGCAATCTGGTGTTATTTTGGGATGGACTAAAAGCTAAAACTAACATTTTAGTCAAAGTGATTAGAATTTTTTTTTAGTTTAAGGAAAAAGTGACAGAAAAAATGGAGTTAATAGGTTAATTAGAAGGGAGGAAGAATAGAGGAAGACAAAGAATGCCATACGTATGAAAGAATTCTCAACACGTGATGTCAGGTGGGTAGAAGAGAGATGTGGATTTCTTAAAGAGGGCTGATGAGAGAGAAGATTGTAGAGACATGATTGCCGATGTCTGTATCAAACTTGTCTCTTGATCATTCACGATAAAAGCACTTTTGATATACTCAATACATATCAGAAGAATTGAATTCAAATTCATTGATTTAAATCATACATTGAATTTTCAATTTCTTCATCCCGACATAATACCAGATTGAGGGGGTGGGTTACATATAACTATTGCTATTATTGTGAATATTTTGTTTTCGAATTTTTCCTACACATCAACGACGATCACGAAAGTGAAATGTTAGGAAGCAGGTAGCCATTGAGGCAAGATAAATCTAAAAGTGTTACAAAATACAGTAAAGTGAGTGGAGCAGGCACTTATGTTGGTAACAACAAGATATGAAGTGAGTAAAAAAGTGCCAGAAGACAATAGAGAATAAAAATTATTCGCGGCGGTGGTGGGGTTCGAACCTGCGACCTTATTGGTACGACAACTCCGCGGTGGTGTGCGAACGAATCGGCGGTCTCAAGAAGTGGGTGAGAGAGGGATCTAGAAATGACTTGGGTGTGAAACGAATATTTTTGTGTTCGTGGATAGCTCACACGGTAGAGCCACGCTCTCACCTGCCAGGCGGAGTTGTCGTACCAATAAGGTCGCAGGTTCGAACCCCACCACCGCCGCGAATAATTTTTATTCTCTATTGTCTTCTGGCACTTTTCTACTCACTTCATATCTTGTTGTTACAAAATACAGTGCAATACAAAGTAGAAGAAATGAAATAGGAGGAAGAAATTGTCCCTTCAACATACCTCCAGAAAGGCAAATTTTTAGGGTCAAAATGCTTCCTCCATTTTGACGTGTACATACATATATGTGCACGTCGCTCCATTTTGATAACGATCTGAACAAGTGTGTATGAAAGGTGCCAGACAAAGCAAGAAAGAAAAATAGAAAGAAAAAAAAAACATCCCAAAAATCAGTCTACCTAGATTGGGGATCGAACCTCAGACCTTCTGATTACCGGTCAGACGTGCTATGATTACACCACAGAGGCTTAGAAGGTCTGAGATTCGACCCCCAGTCGATGTAGACTAATATTTTGGGATTGTTTTTTTTCCTTCTATTTTTCTATCTTGCTTTGTCTGGCACCTTCCATACACACTTGTTCAGATCTTTATCTTATACTGGTGCCTGCTCCTTAATTACTTTAATTTGACACGCTCCATTTTGCTTTGTACGGCACTGTGTGTCTTACACACCTTTTCAAATCTTCAACTTAGAAAACATTTTGGGTGAACGTCTCTATGGCGCCATCGTGGCATACGGATTGACTAAAGAGGTACGTGATCAGAAACGGAAATTAAAAATGTAACTGGAACAGGAAATACAGCTGTACTTTCATTTTGAGTCCAACTGGAACCGGAAATACAGCTGTACTTTCATTTTGAGTCCAACTGGAACCGGAAATACAGCTGTTTATTCATTTTTGAGTCCCTTTGGGATCACCATTAGTATTCCATATCCTCCACAGTCTACAATATCATGTAAGATGCCTCCTGGTCCCACACGCCTCTTCACGAATGTTAACATTCTAATCCATAATACGTGTAGAAAGGTACTCTAATTGATGATCTGCTTATGTTCGTAATGAGTAATATTAAAGATCTGGAAAATCTAGTATCAACAATATTCAACATTGTAATGATATGTACTTATTTATCTTTTCAATAATAAGAAGTCGAGTATAAATGATAATTACATAAACAATAACGTGTTTTCATGAGAAACAACGTAGGGGCAGCGTGGCTCAGCGGTACGGTCTTTGCTGCGTTCCCTAAAAGTACCGAGTTCGATCACCCGCCGCTGTGCTTGTGTAGCCTTGAGCAAGTCACCTCGCTCTTGCTCAACTGACGCCTGGGTTATTCCAGTCTTCCCTTGGAATATACCCTTGAAACAAATTTTTATTTTATTTATTTATTTATTTATTTTTATTTGCTGTCATGTTTGGATACGTTTGAATAATCTGGATAAAACTATAACTTAATTTCACATGAGCAAAGTTCCGTCAGTTAAATTCTAATTTATTCATCGTGATAAGACGAAGGAATATTAGTATCAAGATGTAACTAAATCATACACATATCTAGATAACTAAAATTACTTTTTGAATAACATTAGATTAAAGATTAAATTGTTATTTCCGTTCCGTTTTCTTTAATGGTCCATTTCTTTCAAGCCAAACTACACTGTGTCTAGATGACGTCCAATTCTACAAAAACGCTTCTCCTAACAATACACAAAAAACGCGTGCCAACAAACACGCACACACACACACACACACACACACACACACAGATATATATATATATATATATATATAATATATATATATATATATATATATATATATATATATATATATACACGCATACGTGTTTTTAATTAGTGTTCAGAAATTACAATCCTAGATCAAAATATGTAATTATAAGTTGATTTTTAAATGGAGTGATTATTGATGAGTCCGAGAGTCCGAGACAGTTGTGTCGACTCTCAGCTAAACAACAAAATTGCATATTAAATCAGTCATTTGTGAGGAAATAAGTACTTTTAAATGCCTTAATTGTAATTGTAAATTATGCATGGCTACAAATATGAACTTTCTTTGTCTCAAATGACTTTACGAATGCCTTTTCGCAGTTACTACTACTAATAAGAATGTTGATATACATTTATTATTATAACTTTCTATGCAATTGCATCTCTAAATAAATTATGATTTTATTTATGTTTCCATTATTTTACTATCATTAATTGTCTTGTGCCGAAAAGTAATAAATAAAAAATATAACAGTTTCAAAAGATTAATAAAATACCAAACACGGAACATTTCGGGCTCAAAACCCTTCTTCAGCTAACAAAATAACCTATTAAAACAAACGAATTACTTAAAAACCGAGATGGACGTTCCATGTTTGGTATTTTGTTCTTTTTTGAAGCTGTTATATACATTTTTGTATATTACTTTTTCAAGTCCACAACTTCTGAATCTTAGACACTTAGAATCACTTTGTTTTGTTTCGCATGACTGTCTTTCAAAGACGCTGATTCTTCCAACCAATATTACCTTTTCGAAAGGTTTAAAATGAGTTGAGAACAGATTCTAGAAGTTAGTTGATGAGCACTTGTTGGATCAAATACCATGAGGCTCTCACCATGGCCTTTAGCACGACAAAGCGAAGCCTAAGTAAACTTATAGTTATAGCCTGAACACCGCCACCCCCCCCCCCCAAAAAAAAAAAGAAGTTAAATTACAAGGCGACAATCACCAAAAGAATGTGAAATATTGAGTTGTAATTAGTAGTGCTCATAGAAATAAAGGATCAAATTAGTGACCAGGCAAAGGTGTAAAATAAAAATCCGAAAAAAAAAACTCTGTATGAAACAGTGCCAGACAAAGCATGTAAGACAATTACAATAAAAAAATAATCCACCAAAAAACAGGATGTCTTGACGGGTAACCTGGCAGTCTCAGGTTCGACCCCTAGTCGAAGCAGTTTCTTTTATTTTTTTTGATTTTTTTCTTCGTTTTTTTTCTTTCTTGCTTTGTTTGGCACTATATTTCATACACACTTCAAGGACACAATAAATGATCCCATTGGTTTAACTATTGAATACAACTCACAAATCACTTTCTTTTGGTGGTCGTCACCTTGTATCGTCATCTTTGTTTATTAGTCAGTGTCAGACTATGATTTTACGAGGCTACGGATGAAGCAACATACGATAGACATGGTGGGCTTAAAACACCTACACTTCATTTTTATTTACCTATTGTTGGATCATTGACACCAAGCCATCAGATTGTGTTTCGGCATCTCTGTTATCTCCATGCAACTAGTCCAGAACGATATTATTTGTGAACAGGTTTGAATTATATGAAATTTTATCAGTGAATATTATGTGTGATTATAGATTATTTATGAATAATGAAATTAATGATTTGAATAGGTGAACCTTAGTCATTACGTGGTTTTAGTAGAGTAATGTGACATTAAAATCGTCTTAGAGTTTAGCCATTTTATGTCTTAATTAACTTTTATAACAATGAGAGAGTAATATTACTCAACATTTCGTATTTGTGACAAATAAAATGATAAAATCAAAGTCAACAAATACTTTGGTATCAGTAATGTTAGTAATGAATTAGAAAAGTTAAGATTTTTATCAATCTTTATTATTACACATAAAGAAATTATAACTGTTTAGGAGGTTTCCTCTTCAGTTTATGATAATCTGGCAAAAAAAAAAAAAAAAGGGGGGGGGGGGGGGGGGGGGGGAGAGAGCTAAAATCCAAACTGCATATTGCATTGGCATTATATCGATTTTAGGTTGAGATGTTTTGGTGTCATTATGAAAGTCCAGGTTATATTTTATTCCAGAATGATTTTATTATTTGCAAGTGTGTTGTCCAAAGTCTCTTTTAGTTTCGCGTAAGTTTTGGGATTTTAGGGTGTTAGCAAAGCATTGTATTCCATGATAGAGATAAGATTAAGATAAACTCATCGGGACCTGAAAAGAAAAATCTTTAAGGGTTAACGTCTCAATTTTCAAGGAAAACAACCCTTCAATTCCTAATGAGTAATGGGGAAAAGTCTAGTAGCCTCCCTTGTGCACAAACTAATGAGTGCGTGGCTTTTTTTTTTTTTTTTATCAATAATGCATATTCTTGTTTGGTGTCCTATCTGAATTTTTAAAGGGTTATTTGTTGGGGGGGGGGGGGGGGGGGGGGGGCGGAGTTGGCGCATGGTGGTGGGGAAAGAAGGCTTGGCAGAGAACAGTTGATTTTGTCATGACAGAGACCGATATTGTGTTTATTTAACCAGACTGATGAATTGGCTAAAATAAATAAAAAATTGGACCAGGCAAAATGATAATAATTTTATAGAGATACTATCTTAAGCAAGTTTATCTTATCTGGACTCCACTGTATATGTACTTATTTACAAGTGTTAAGGTCTCGTCGTTGTAATAGAAATGTTACAAAGAAACGCAAAATAATGCCCATTAAATAACAAAACAAGCCCATAATTATGTTCATCAGACTTTAAAAAGATCGTGTGCATCCTTTTGCTTTAGATACAGAACGACTGCAGAAATTCGAATATATTTTTTGAAGATTAAATTTCGGTCTGAAATCGTTTCAATAAGTAATTCAACTTTTATAAAAGTTACATTCATCAAAAAGGTTAAATTGTAGTAATTAATGCTGTCATGGCATAATAAATTTGATTGGTCTCTATTTTGTACTGTGACAAATTACACACATTTTCAGATCTTTATTCTGTAGTGTCCACACGTATGACGTCATCACATGGCCTTTCCATGTTGCCGCAATTGTCGTGTTTGATAAGACAACAGATAAGGCACGAATCTTATGTAATATTCGGTCTGGGGTGAAATTAAATCTATGCGTTAACGCCGCACCTTGTGGCACGAAGTACAAAGGGCATCGGCCACAATGAAATATGATGCCATTCATTCTCAGTTTACGGCTTCATTCTTTTTGGGCTTTTTTTTGTGTGTGTTTTTATTTTTTTGTTTTGTATATTAAATTCTTATTCTTTCTATTTTTTAAAAATCTTTCCTCTAAAGAAACGGTGATGAAAGTCATTAGCCGCTAAGTTGAGAGGTTATGAGTTTTAATCCACTTGAAGAAAAAGCGAATAATTTTTTATGTTTTTAAATTTTTCGAATCATTGAATGGGCTATCCAAGTTCTTAGATTTATCCATGCTCTTTTTTTTTTTGAAACCTTGAAACGAATGAATCTGTAGAATATGAATGATGTCTCTCAGGGTCATTGAGAATCTGATAGCTGGATATACCCATAGATAAGCAA
>NC_088362.1:102516263-102583763 GCF_034508935.2 Berghia stephanieae | reverse complement strand
GACCGCAGCATGGTTCCTCTGTCGTTGCTATGAGGTCCCCTTTCTTTGGCAACTTGATGACCAGTCCCTCCTTCCACTGGGCTGGTACCTCTTCCTTCTCCCAGATCTTGCCAAAGAGGCTGTAAAGTATACCAACAGCTGTCTCAATGTCCGCTTTGGTGGCTTCTGCTGGTATATCATCTGATCCTGTGGCCGTCCTATTCTTTAGAACCTTGATAGCTTTCCTTATTTCTCCCTTTGATGACCTGTTGCAATTGATAGGCATGTCTGTTTCTACTGACGAAATGTCTGGTGGTGTCTCGGGCGTAGGGCGGTTTTAACAGTTCTTTGAAATGTTCTGCCCATCTTTTCAGCTGCTCTTTTGTTGTTGTCAGTGGATTGTCATTCTTATCTTCCACTGGCTTGTCGGTCTGGTGGAACTTGTCTATGAGCTTTTTGGTCGTGAGGTAGAGGCCTTTAAGGTTTCCTTTTCTTGCTGCTTGTTCAGTTTCAGCCTGACTGGCAAGCTCTTCCATTGTTCTTTTTTTTTTTTTTTTTTTTGTTTTGTTTTCGTTCTCTTTATGCTTTGCTTCACTATCTTATCCGCTGTTGTGTAATCTTATTGTGCTTTTGCTTTGGTTGCTCTTGTCTAGCTCATATTCATCAATGCACTTTACTTCTATTTTCTCTGTTCTAATTTCTTGATAGCATCCGAGGAGATCCCCTCCTTGTGTTGAGCTCGGTCCTGCAGCTACCTTTAGGCTTTCCCTACATGGCGTCATATATTAGATAGAGACCCTTCCTTTCCCAGGCGAATGTTTTGGTTTGGTGTCATTGTAACCTTTGTAACGGTATACTTTATAACATGTAGGAGTGTTAACCCTGCCCAAGCCCCTAAGCCTAGGGGGAAAGTGATATTTTAATTTTGGAGTCTTCCATCTCCTAGAGGATTGCAAGCCAAGGATAATGAGTTTCGTATACCCTGGTCCGAAATCAGAGTTTTCCTTCCCCTAGGTGCAGTGGCGTGGGGCCATTGGATCGAATGGTGCCAGGCACCGTACCAATCTTTTAAAAATCATTAACAGCAAAATTTAATTAAAAATAAAACTGAGAAATTTTAACTCCACTGTTTTTCGCCAACTCGCCAACAACATACTGCCTTTTTAGTCTCCACTCTATTCAAGATTCCGAATCACGCACTGCGCCGACTCGTGTGTTGGTGACATCACTGCGCGAAGTAGTGACTAAATCAAACACCGTGTGGTGCAAAGCAATCCAAGCTCCAGTCAATGCTCTATCCATTAGTATAGCTACAGCTGATTGAGCGAGAAACTGGGTCGAATTATACTATCTTCAAATAGCGGAAAACCCCTCGACTTGTGCCAGGATCTGAGAGCTCCACCGTTGGACGGGGGGATGCGCCAAATTAGGGTAACTTCGGCCATCCAAAATATTACATTAACTGTCAAAAACACCGATCATTGTCAAGTTTATTTGTAAGCAGCAAAGAAAGACAACATAAAACTTAAAAATATGACATATCACCCCCCCCCCCCCAACTCTTTTTCACGATTATTGAATAAAGTAATTCTTTGCAACGAAGCATTGTGGACGAATTTACCAACATTTTTCTTGCTTGTAGTGCCGAGTTGATGGTTACGTGTGTATGAGTGTTTATTTGTGTGTGGTGTGTGTGTGTGTGTGTTTGTTATGTGCGTGTGTATTTGTGTGAGTCAGAGAAAGAAAGCGAAGATTGTCAACAGTTATACTTTGGTGTGTTTTTAGATTTTTTAAGTACTTAAGTGGAGTGATTTTTTCTTTGTGTTGCTTTAAGATCTGAATCTACCTTTTATTTGTGCAATCATTAATCGTAGTCCACTGATTTCCATTATTTGAGATATACTTTGAAGTTTTGTTTTGTTAAACAATGAATTCAATGAATCACGTTGACTCTTTACTTCACCGACCGTTTGGGAGATTGACACTAGATGACAAATTAGAAATAAAAAGACTAGTTCCTCACCAACCAACTGATTTTGAATTAACACAGGTGTGGAAATCTCGAAAACGCTCTTTTTCAGTGACATGGTATGACAGGCACGAATGGCTCACAGTTAGTTTAGAAAAAAAACAAAACGTTTCTTTTGTTTTTATTGTCTACTTTTTACAGATACAACAAACACTGACAAATCATGGACATTTATAGGCTATAGTGACCTTAACCACTTCCATCGTAATTCTTAACCTCCTGAACGTTGTTTTAGCACCCTTAAAAGAGTGAAAAATTTCTTGCGAAATTCAATGAAACACAGAGCGGTTAAATTCGTTAATGATTCTGTCAATTCACAAAGCTGAAATAGATGCCATTCCAAATTTCAATAAACACATTATAAAAAGATTTGCAGAGATGAAACATCGCCGTGCAGATTTTCTTTACAAGTACTAAAAGTAAGTAATTTCTGTCATAGGTTTTTTTTTTCTCTTTTGATTTACATTTATCACATATGGATTGCATTATCTACCAAATCCAATCCTTTAAACAAAGAATAATTACAAAGATCTTTTCATACGGGACTTGTATCTCAGTGTTGTGGCTTGATGTTTTCAAGAATTATTTGTTTTTGTGAGTTTTGTCCACGCGCAGAAACCATCGACCCTTCCCCCCCCCCCCCCACCCTTCCAAAAAAGAGAGTTTTTAACATGTGCTCTCTCCTCTTAACCGTGTTCACTGTTTTAGAATTTTTTTTCTTCTTCTAATCATGGCACCACCATACGCCGTCAATACGCCACGCCGCTGCCTAGGTGAGCTGCCTGCCAAGGCTAAGCGAGTCCCACCTACCCCGGTTTTAAATCAGAGTTTTCCTTCTCCGAGGTGAGCTGCCTGCGAAGACTAAGCGAGTCCCACCTACCCCGGTTTTAAATCAGAGTTTTCCTTCCCATAATCTTTTTTGGTTCACGGCATTTTCTTCCGTATTATCCGATGCAACCCCTATCAACATGCGGCTATGTGGTCTAGTTGTATGACACTCACTTTTGGATCGGAAGGTCCTGGGTTCGAGCCTCGCTCGGCGCATAGTTGAGTCCTTGGAAAAGACACTTTACTCACATTCTCTCGCCATACTCAGGTGTGAAATGAGTACCTGATCGTTTACAGTGTTGTCTCTGTCCGAAAAAAAAATTGTAACATCGCCTAACAGGCGCCATGTCCCGTCCTAAATGTTAAATGTTGCTGTTGGCCAGGGACCCCTTGTAAAGAGCTTAGAGCACATTTAGCGGATATTGTGCTATATAAAAGCTCAATTTTAATTAAAAAAAACAAAACAAGGATTCACTCATCCACCTCTCAACGTCATTAGTCATAGCGCGAGGGGAAACATGAGCAGACATTTTAATTTTGCGAAAAATGCTAAACCAGCCAAAAACTAAATGCAGGCTGATATGAAGGTGGTCGGGGTGTCCAATTTGTGTTAAGCTGTTTTATTGATGATCATAATGAACATCCATACTATATTATTATACCCTATTCTATTTATTATTCATCCCCAGTTTCGTGACAAGTTCTATAGATAGTATGCGCTTGGCCAAGAAGCTCACAACATTGCCATCCGGAAGTATAACGGACCAACACGCAAACTCTGTGTAACCATGAACTTTTATAGTCTGGTTAATACAGTTTAGTGAGAACAACTCACAACGCGGATGGCAAAAACAATAACAAAGGCCTGAGTGACGTCATCTGCATACTATCTATACGACACCAAAAAGTAATAAACAAAAATGAATATAATTCTTCAACATAGAACAAAATATCAAACACGGAGCTTTTCGGGCCCACAATCCTTCTTTATTAAAAAAAAAAAAAAAAAAAAAAAAGAAAAAAAACGAAAAAAAACAAAAACAAAAAACAAAACAAACAAACAAACAAAAGACAATGAAATTAAAAAACCAGATTGACTGCAGATCAAGGAATTTACCCAACTATGCTGCAGATAAATCTTTGGCACATCCTTTCTATAATAAAGATTCCGAGATCTTATTACAGACAGGACGTGTCAAATCTTTCTCTATCGTCGATATCGTTTTTAAGTAACGTATTTATATTTTCAATTTTTGTTGCTGTTGTTGGCTGAAGAAGGGTTTTGAACCTTAAACGTTCCGTATTTGGTATTCTATTCTTTTTTGAAGCTTTTATATTCATTTTTGTTCATTACTTCTTACAGTTCACAGCTTTTTGCAGCTTATTAATACAATATACGGCGCCTTGTTTTTTCATCCCTAAAATTTAGTTCTCAAATATGGCTTTCATAATGTTATCAAGATAACCAGAAGAATGCCAAAATGTTAGAATATTGATAGGATATTTTTATTTTATTTCATTCGGTTTAAATAGGCAATTTAAGCTATTCCTACGTCCATAAATTTTTATCACGTTTTTCACTTCCGTAAATCAGTTTTCGTCGTGGAAATATACAATCGAGCGAAAAAAGTGTAAACTGAGTCTCCTCAAACAAATAACAATGACTATGCTTGGGGTAAATAATTAGGAATAAGTCACAATACTTTAGAGTGTCACAACAACATTTTAAGTCCACACTCTTTCTCTTTGTTCTATTCAGATTCTTTATCTCTTGATAGATTGAAAGAATATTTCGGAATTTTTAAATAAAAATAAATGTATGGTTGGGTAGTGATGAGTCGAATATGAGTAACGATGTCAACACAAAATTACGACAATCAGTTCCTCTATACTCTCACTTACTACTCTTTTACTTTGAGTTAGATCGGTTTTATGGTCTACAATCACTTCAAAAAAACTTATTTGAAGTGCTAATGAACTCTTTGATTTTTATGTAAGAGTTCAAGTTCAAAGACAACATTCAACATTACAAATACGACTAAAGTCAGTAAAGTACCGACAGTCTGACTAAGGACGACTAAAGACTAAAGCTAAGATTTAATTTAAAAATTTCTAAAAAAACAAAGAAAGAAGTTAGATTAATATACAGTCCAGTGATCGCTCATCGTGTGGTTGGAAAGAGGAGGATCGATTGGTGATAGTGATTAGAGCGATTTAATGATTGACATATGAAATGGAACTGGAACAAAAATGGTTAAGTTTGTAACTGAAGTAACTGACTGTAACTATAATTATTAATTATAACTATAGTTAAAGTTAAATTGTTATAGTTATAGTTTAACTTAAAGTATATACTCTATGTAGACGAAATCAAAAGAACTTTATGAGGAGATGTATTTTATAAGTAATGTTACAATTTTTCAATTGATTTTAATTTTATTTGATTTGATAAAACAGTTTATCTTTTCAACTATAAACCTCTTTACCTTTCACTGCTTTGTTTTTTGTTGTTAATTTTTATCATTGTTCTGTCCATCATTCATTTACAGTAGTAGTAGTAGTAATGGACTTATTAATTACATTACCATTGATATTCATTCATTTTGTGTACTGTGCCCCTATCTAAGATATATTTCAAGGACGTCCAACTCTAATCGTGCATGTATCAGTATCATGTGGGGTAAAGTTATTTTATTTATTTGGCTTGTTATATGAAAGTGAAAGCCCCCCAACTGAAACACATCTAAACATGCATTAACTATGACCTATATGACAAGTGTTATTGCGGAAACTGCACTGTTTTAAAAAATATTTTCCTAAAAATCACCTCTCTCGCATTCACATGGTTAGATTATTGGCTTGGGGACACACTTGATAGCTTTATGGCTGTCATTATTCCCAGACGCCTGTCTGGGGATAATAAAAATTCGTTATCCCCAGACAGGTGTCTGGGGATAACCAATTTTTGTTATCCCCAGACACCTGTCTGGGGATACTATCCCCAGACGCATGTAGCAAGTGGGCAGAAAGATTTTATGCAAAATGCCAAACTAGGCGTGAAAAATACCAAATATTCTGGAAAAAATACTAGTGGTTGTGTCCCAAAACAGTTAATATATCAAGTGATATTTAACACAAGATGAAAGTAAATAGTGATCAAATGTCAAATCCAGCTCTTTTTAAAAAAATATTTTAAAGCAAATGGATCAATGAAATGTCTTTTGTTACTTTGATCTGAAAACGTCAAACTGGCAATTCGACTTTTTATTTTCAACCAGGAAGAAAGTTGTTAATCATCAAATCTGTTCATAGTCCACCAACCATTTAAATTTTCATTACCTCCTACCTGTTAACTTTATTGATCATCTCTTGTTTCTATAATTTGCTCATTCTGGCCACAATTTTGGGGACGACCGGGAATAAATTTTATGTCGCGGACGAATTCCTAGGCCATGGTGTTGTTCGCCCCAAAGCCCAAAACCCACACCTGTTATTTTCCTGTCTGCTTCGCACAAGACAATACAATTTAGTATCACACGTCCACAAAACTAGATCCAACAACATATTTTTATTCGAATCAGAGATGAAAATAACTACCAAAACAAGGAAGCAAAAATGGTGGAAATATGTTTAGCTCATATATGAATTTAAAATATTCCGATAGCGGTGTGGATAGGCAGCTCAGTGGGTTAGGCCACCTTTCATTTTACTCCTTTTAGCTGCACAGATTTGACCCAGTCGCGACCTCCCCTCCCCCCCCCCCCCACCCACACACACACACATTTTTTTTTTTTTTACTTTTTCTTTCTTTCTTCTTGATTTTCATTGTTTTCACTTTTGTTCCGAGTTCCGAGCAAGAGTTTTTTTTTAATCAGTTGAATTTTTTATTTCTCCGATAATATTATTTCATTATTTAATTTGCTCTAGATCTATTATTGTTTTTTTTTTGTTTTGGTCAAATGATAATAATAATAATAATAATAATAATAATAATAATAATAATAATAATAATAATAATAATAATAATAATAATAATTTGTTATTATTATTACTATTACCATCATAATCATTATTATATTATTATCAATAATAATATTATTTTATTATTAATACTCTTATATCATACTATTACTATTATATTATTATTATATTATTATTATTATTATTTTATTTTATTATTATTGTATTGTTATTATTATTATTATTATTATTATTATTATTATTATTATTATTATTATTGTTAACACTATTCCCTGCTCCGAGGGAAATCTCTCTTTTTCTTTTTTTAAAAATATTTTAACCTAAACCTTAGAGTTTTTTGTTTGCTAAACCTTTATGTAAATGTTCCGTTTCTGAGCATGAATTTCTTAAATTGTTTTTATTTTTAAAACAATTATTGTTTTTATTTTTAAAACAATTATTGTTTTTTTTTCTCCTCTATCTGACCATTTGGTCGCTCTCTGCATATTTCTGTTTGTTTGCTTTTTAATTATTTATTCTTTTTAGACACTATTTGAGATCGGAGTGGGGACGAATATATTTGCTAGAAAAACTAGAAAAAAAAACAAGAGAGAGAGAGAGAGAGAGAGAGAGAGATTTTAATAATAAAAAAAAGAGGTGGGGGGGGGGGGAGGATGGATGGGACATTTATCCCTTTCAACGTTCTGTAAAAAGAAGACGGAATTAAAAAAAAAAAAAAAATTAAAAAAAAGTGACGTTACCAGGATTCGAACCCACAACGTCGATTAGGGTCAAACTTCCAGGGCAGACGACTAAACCATTCGGCCATGACACCCACTTCGAAGTCGACGCATATTGTGTATATGTAGTAACAACTGGTTTTAATGTTGGTTAATTTTATGTTTTTATAGATATTTTATTAACTTTCCTTATTTCTATGTGCATCTGGAAACATTCCATTTTTCTGGAATGTGGATAATTGTTTAAAAGAGCGGAGTTTCAAATATGCGTCTGGGGATAATGAAAATTCGTTATCCCCAGACAGGTGTCTGGGGATAACAAATTTTTATTATCCCCAGACACCTGTCTGGGGATAATCACAGCGCAGCTTTATTTACCATCTGTCAAACTGTTTTGGTCTTGTTTTGATTTTCATTCCAGTAATAATCTGCTGGAAATATAATTTTTTTCCCTTTGTTTTCTTATTTTGACAGGAGACAGACTTGCATTCATAAACTTAAAAACTTGAGCATTTATTTATTGCAATATCCATTTAACTTTAACATGGTCAAAGCATTTTACAAAGTCCATAGCGATGGCCATCTGAAATAGGTAATTTAATTTAATTATTTTAATGATCACAATACATCACCACAATTTTTTATCTCTTCATAGCAACAAGGGCAGTGCAAGTTTGAAGACAAATGGCCCTTGATAAGACCAACAGTTTTGAAACTTCTGCGTCAAGAATCTGTTCTACGAGAAGAATGGACTGACTTATTTTGGTAAATAAAAATTATAACAAATTTACTACTGTAAATTGATAATTGAAACTGCCATTGGCATATCGTTTTTATAACTTTTAAAGGGAACTATTACATGTAGAATGCATTAAACAACTGTCTTGAGTTGACTGTTTGTAAAAAATAATATATCATATTATATGCCAACAATAAAGCCCAAATGTTTTTTTAAATTGAATTTTGTAAGCATAACAGCAGTCGTAGCAAGTTGTGAGTGGAATTCCCCACAGGGCTGGGGAATGTTAGTCTCCCTGGTTCTGCATTGGTCGACAGCTCGGCTATCTCTTATTTATATCCTCCTATATATCCTGTCCATTTGGCTCTGCTTTTTTATTCTAGAATAATGAGACCATTTGGTTTTACCTGTTACTGTCTGGATTAAAAAAAATTTTTTTTGCATGGAGTAGAGGGAGACAGTAAGATATATGTGTGGCTGGCTGAGAAAACCCGGGAGGCCTATCTCTTAGATCTATGGTCTTTTGACTGTCCCATTATCTAACTTTTTAACTGAAATGATCTGATAGCAAAGGTTTTGCAAGTGCTGTAAAACCCCTTAGACAGAACAGACAACTGTCTCATCTCATGTAGTTCCATATCTGAAGCAGACGTCGGAGGTCATCTTCCGCCAAGCTGATCTATCTCTTGCCAATTCTATTAAAGCAGCGCCACCTTTCTCAGCTTCATCTGTCCAAGTTCTTATCCCTTTCAAATACGTTATTCTTTGTCTTCCTCTTATTCTTTTTCCATTCATCTTTCCAGTCAAGGCGAGTATTTCCAAACCAGGGTGGCGGATAATGTGTCCTAAAAATTCCATTTGGCGTTTGATGATTTTTGTTATCAGTGATCTTTTTCTGTTTGCCATTTCTAAAATTTCTTCATTTCTTTTCCTTTCCATCCATGACACCCTCATTATTCTTCTGTAAAACCACATTTCCACTGCCTCCAGTCTTTTAACCATGGTCTTGTTTATGGTCCAGCTCTCACAACCATATAGCAGCACAGACAGTACATAGCAATCCAGGACTTTGATTTTTGTTTTCATGCTAATATTCCTGTTTTTCATAATTGTATGCAGCTGGTTGAATGCATTCTTCGCCATACCTATTCTTTTCTTTATTTCACAATCTGATTTTCCATTGGATGTTACATTGAAGCCTAAATATTTGAAACATTCAACTTGTTGTATTGTTTGTCCTCTGCTTGTTATTACACAGGCTGGTGGGTTATTATTTTTAGATACCGTCATACATTCTGTTTTAGATATATTCAGTTCCAGTCCCATATTTTCACTACTCCTGACTACAACATCCAGTAATTCTTGTAGTTCATGTTCAGATTCTGCCAGTAGAACCGTATCATCTGCATACCTCAGATTTGTTACATTCTTTCCTCCAATACACACCCCCTTCTTATGTTCGATATCTCTTAATATCATTTCACTATAGAGGTTGAATAAATCTGGAGACAAAACACACCCCTGCCTAACTCCTCTTCTAATAGGTGTAAAACTGCTTAGTTCGTTGTCAACACGCATTGCTGCTTCTTGTTCCCAGTACAAATTCCGTAATATTCTTAAATCTTTACCATCAATGTCCAAGGATGATAGAATTTTGAATAGTTTTTCGTGTTGTACTTTATCAAAGGCTTTTGAATAGTCGATGAAACACATATACAGATCTTTATTTACTTCAATACATCTTTCCATCAGCATTGATAATGTGAATATTCCATTTCTGGTACCCTTGTCCTCAACAAAACCAAATTGCATCTCCCCAATTTCAGGTCGTATTTTATTTCTTATTCTTAGTAAAATTATCTTCAAAAGAATTTTTGTGAGGTGGCTCATTAGGCTAATAGTTCTGTGTTGTTCACAATCAACTGCCCCTGGCTTTTTTGGTAGTGCTATAAAAATGGATCGTTTCATATCAGTTGGCATTTTTCCTGTGTCATACACTTGATTTAGAAGGTTTGTGATGAATTCAATCCCCCATTCACCCAGGCCAGTCAAGGCTTCAATTGTTATGGCATCAGGTCCTGCAGCTTTTCCATTTTTCATGCTTTTCATGACGTTCCTAACTTCATCTTTCATTATAGAAGGCCCTTCCAGTTCTTTTATCATAGGCATTTCTCCTCGATTATCAAAAAAAAGTTCTTCAATATATTCTGACCATCTGTTTAGAATGCAGTCTTTGTCCATGATGGTGTTTCCACGCTTGTCTTTGATGCATCCACTTTTAGCACCTGATTTAGTTTTGTTTGTCACTTCTTTGATTTTCTGATGGAAGAATTTGCCATTTTTTTCTTTGCAGGACATTATATAGTGACATTGTTCATTTATCCAGTCTTCTTTAGCTTCGTTGCATTTTCTTTTTATCTGCCTGTTCAGAGTCTTGTATTTTTCTTCCTGATTTTTGGCCTTTCTTCTCTCATTCATTAATTCTAATATCTCTGGAGTAATCCATTTCTTCTTCTGCAACTTAAGTGTGGTTGGAACATTTTCTTCTAATGATGCAGCAACACTGTCTTTAAACTGCTCATATTTCTCTTCTATATCTGTTAGTTCTCCAAGCACTTCAAACTTGTTTCTTACTGATAGTTCAAATTTTTCTTGTATCTTCTGTTCCTCCCGGAGAATGTCTAGTTGGTATTTAGGTTTAGCCTTTGCTCTTTTGCAGATTTTCAATTTAACTCGAACAGACAACTGTAGCAGTGGTAATAGTGGTAGCAAACCAGCCAATAACGAAAATGACCGACCTTGTTTTCCCCAGGAATGTCCATTCAGTGTGTATGTGGGATGAGAAAGAAGGACCTACACACATCTACAACAGCTTAGAAAGAGACATCCTCGATTTCATCAAACAAGCTCAATCAGTAAGTTTCAAAGATATTCTCTTGAATGGGATTGTTATACCGTAGGTTTGATGAATATAATTTTAATAAAATGAAAGTAGGTGTGAAAAATTTGTGATAATGTATTTATTCATTTTCATCAAACAGAGAGTGTTACAACATAGGGAGGAATCAGCGTTGTTGCGAGCGTACATTGCAGAATGGGGCAAGTTTTTCACCCAGTGCAACTACTTACCAGAACCTTTCACTCAGTTAGAAGCAAATCTACAAGGCAAACTCCACAGTTCTATGCCCAAGAAAACTCATCAGGCAGAAGACTGCCTTGTAAGAAAGGTAAATAATGAATCACTACTCTCTCTCTGTCTGTCTCTCTCTCTCTCTCTCTCTCTCTCTCTCTCTCTCTCTCTCTCTTTCTCTCTCTCTCTCCTTCTCTCCCTCCCTCTCTCTATCTCTCTCTCCCTCTCTCTCTCTTTCTCTCTCTCTCTCTCTCTCTCTCTCTCTCTCTCTCTCTCTCTCTCTCTCTTTCTTTCCCTCTCTTACTCACAGACGCGCCCACACATAAACACTTGGATGTCGTAACATTTTGTTAACTGAATAGTAAAAAAAATTGTGATTTTAAAAATAAATTGAAATAATACATTTTGATGAAATTGATGATACATGTTGTTACAAATGTTTCCATTTATCTCTTAATATTTTTGAGTTTCACATCATCATATTCTTAAAAGGGTTTCAAACGTTACTTTGCCCTATCCAAATGGCAGAATCCATTCACATCATGAGATGAAACTGAGTCAGTTTTTAGCTTGTAGATTAATTTCATGCTATCTCACTTTCCTCTTCAGTTGATGTTAGACAGCTGGAATGTGAGCATTTTCTCTGATATCAAAGACAAGTTACAATACAGTGCCATGAAACTAGTCCATGCAGAGAGGCATGGGGAGGCCTTTGATACCCAGTTAGTCATCGGTGTCAGGGAATCTTATGGTGAGTCTGTGGAGAATATGTTCTCCGGGTTGGATATATTATCGATAATTAATACCTTGTGTTATCATTCTAAAATCATTAATCTTATAGACAGAGCGGACTTTAATAAAGAAACATTCTGGTTATGAGGCTGTGACAAGTTGTTCTTTCACACATAAAACAACATCAATATTTAGTTATTCTAAAAATTATAGTAGCAGTTAAGTTTCCATCAATTTTTCAGAGTTGAATAATTTAGAATAATTTAAAAACTGAGAGTGCAGCGCTGAAAGAATATTTGGAATAGCTGCTAAAAGTAAAAGTGTCTGAAAAGTATTGATTGGGAAAGGATCAGCTTCATCCATTGTATTTTGTCACTTCCAGATGGTATACCTGCCATTCTTTGGGGACATTGTCTCAGTCTTTTTGGTTATTTTTCCATTATTTAAACCAAAGAAATTGTTAAAAGCTTGATGATTCTCATATAATTCTTTGAAACTGATGTTTATCAGTAGTAGTAATAAATAGTATGGAAATGGCCCTCCTTTAAAAACATGATTCTTTGATTATTATTATTATTATTATTATTATTATTATTATTATTATTATTATTATTATTATTATTATTATTATTATTATTTATTTATTTTGAATAGCCCTGTCAGCTTCTAGTTTTTAAAAATCATATATTTATTTATTTTGGAAAAGAGATGATAGAGTTTATGTGTGGAGTCTGACAGGTTTGGATAGAGTGCTTCATTCTTACTTATGGTTGAGGCATAATATATTCTATGGTTTACTGGAAAACGATTTTCCTTTGTCAATGGAATAATGATGTTTATGGATGTTTTAAAAATAAAAAATCTTGCAGTGTGTATGGTATGGCTCAGTGGTACAGTGTCTCATCGTACAACAAATCAAGCTATGTTGTGCATGATCAGTGACTTGATGGGTGACAATGGTCTGAAAACTCTGGTTCAAGGGTAGTGTCTGGATATAGCTTTTCAAACGTATTACCCTTCTCTACTCAGATGTGAATAAGTACTTGGTCTTAGCAGTGACCGATATTAAAGGATGCCTAACAGGCACTTTGTACTGGATGAAATATAAATTTGGTTTCATTGTCTGATGGGAGAGTAAATGAAGCATGATGAAGAACATAGTGGATGATCTATGCTTGAAACTGAGCCATGATAATATTCATATTTATTTATTTCATCTTTATTTGTTTTCCCCCCTTCTCAATTTTTCCTCAGTAAATCTTTGTTCTGACACGGGTGACAAACTCCAGATATACTGCGACTATTTTGAAAAAGCCTACATGGAGGCAGCTGAAAACTTTTACAAACAGAATGCCCCAACCTACCTAGAACAAAATGGTGTTCAAAATTACATGCGATATGGAGAGAACAAATTGAAAGAGGAGGAGGCTAGAGCAAAACGATACTTAGAAACGGGCTATGGATGCAAATCAGTGGATCATGTGAGTGATTATTGAAAATATTTAGTATTGCTATGTACTCTCCGATTCAGCACTTTATTTGTCAAGATAAACACATTTTTACAAACTCTAAAATTAATCTTAAACATTATTAATTGTGATAATGTTTCTCCCTAATAGGACCATCTGCACAGAGTTTTCTTCAGTTTTGATTACTCTCCAAGAAGTTCCCTGATTGCAATTTTGAATAAAGTGAAGACTAGTATGACTACAGTGATGAATTTTCATGATTAGATGTCAAAATTTGATTAGGGTTTGTCATTGCAATTGTCTAGGTGGATTTAATCATGAAAATAATAACAATCTTAAGACCCACCTTTTTACTTACTTACTTATCCGAAACAGCGACCACCTGAGCTCTAGCCCTTCGGCCGACCCACCTTTTTAAAATAAACTTATAAACTTCATAGATTCTTTGACATGTTGAAAATGATTTGATGACTTGAATTTGTGCTCATAATGCAATTAAAATTTTATTTTGGTATTCATCTCAAATGTATCTTTTTTCTTTTTTCAGTTGATAGACACGTGTGTACGAGTTTTAGTCACAAACTTCAAGGAGACAATTTTAGCAGAATGTGCGACGATGATAAAAAACAATGAAACAGAAAGTGAGTCAAATGATGGCAATCCACTAATCCTATGGTTTTGATATTCATTTCCTCATTTTTGTTTTGGCACGGTACAACCTGTAACAAAATCAAGTAACATTGAGTATGGTGGTTACTGGATAGATGACAACGATGGATAAACTCTTGTTCTGGTTTTATGTCCTCTAGCAAGGTGCTTTGCACGTATTGCCCCACTTGACTCGGGTGTGAATGAGACCCTGGATGTAAGATTACTAATACAATAAAAATATCAAACAGATGATGTATGCTGTATGAATGGAAATGTAGTTCCATATGATGACTTAATGGGATAATAAATGAAGCACTGTTAAGCACATTGAGCATGGTGAAACTGAGAAAAATGGACTATATATAAATGTTCAAATTCATGTTCATTATTTCATTTTGAACCTGCTTTTCACCACCATTGATATTCTACTGTATTGTTTATCCAATATTGATTTTATGTTGGATAAGAGTGTAAAAAAATGTTATAGAATGCAGTGAATAAAATAAGTCGGCCCATTGCAAAATTCTTTATCCTATAAAGTGACACTTACATCGCTATACATCTACAACAAGCAGTCAACTCAAGGTTTAGCTGTTTTTCACTCTCACAAATAAAATTTCTGATCTTGTTTTAAATAAAAGGCCAAAACCAACGAATTCAGTAAACAACTTATTGAAACAAACATTATTGATTCATTCATTGTAAAATTTGTTAACATCTGTATCTCTTCTTCAACTATTTTTCCTCTCCTTAGAATTACGTCTGATGTTCAACCTCATGAACAGGGTACCGGATGGCCAGGGTATAAAACCGATGTTACAGGATCTTGAGAATCACATAGTCCATCAAGGCTTGGCTGACATGATGGCTGCTGCTGGAACGATAACCTCCGTCAGTTGGTTTTTATTCTTGTGTAAAATGAACAAAGCTTCAATAAAAAGAATAAGACAAAGGAAATCAGGTTTACCCTTTATCAAAACAAATGCTTTTATGTATTAAAAAAATCGAAAGTAATTGACTATGTTAAGAGCAAAAAAAAAAAATCTCAAAAAAGCAAGGACACAAATTGTAATAGTTATGTTATCAACAAAACCCTGTAACTTTGAAAACAAATGTTTTCTCCGATACATAATCCATTTCTCATATTTATAAAAGTGTTTATTCATTTTTATGGATCATTCATCTTATGTTATGTGTTGAAGATTCATATCTTCTCCTTTAGAGTTAAAGCTTCAGATAACTTATCTGACTGGGTGGGGATCCTGACCTCCCATAGTGGGCAGGGAGGTACATGCTGTTTCTTCTATCCCCCCATACCCGTTTTCCAATTGTTTCCTGTCATTGTCTTGAAATGAGATTACTTAGTTTTGTCCTGATCCTTACCGGAGTTCCTTGGCTGGGAGGGAAACAGTCGAATGTATAGTTATAGTTTTGGGTTGTAAATCATCTCTCTGTTATGCATTGTATTATGTATTTACATATTATATTATATGATTTGTAAACATTTGAGTGTATTCCTCTTAGTTGGGACCTGTGCTTGCGTCTGGATGAGACTTTTAGGTGATCTCAAACTAAGTACTTTGATAGTGTGCTCTTGGAATCTACATCTGTTTCCTATTTGAACCAATTCCCCTTTGTCTTACCTTTTCTTTTGTGCTTTAATTGTAATTCTAGAACTTTTTACTATCCCATTTTATTCCTTTTTACTGGCGCTGAAATGACCTTAATGTGTTGCAAGCGCCGTAAAACCCTTAAAAACAAAAACAAAACAAAAACTTATCTGAAACATACTGTGAACAGAATGAGATACTCTTTTATTTATTTATTTATTTATTTTTGTGTGTGTGTGTTTAGTTTTGTAAAGCTTTTTGTTGGTTTACTTTTATGTCATTGTATTTCCTTTTTATTATTTATTTGCTTAAGTATTTTCAGAAATTCATTAGTCTATGGCAAAACCCGATGTAAAATTCTAGAAGTGGATAAATTTTAAAAAATTGTATTTTCTCTTTCAAGAAATTGCGAGATCAAAATTCAAAACCACAGATCTTTATTGAGTTGAAGGTCTTTGTCAATGCTACAAAATTATATTACCAGATGAATTAATTAAACTATTTACTTTCTATATTTTTTTTGCTTCAGGATTCTGAGAAATATGTAGAACAGCTATTAGACCTTTTTACCAGTTTTAGTCGCCTTGTCACAGATGCTTTCAACGATGATCACCGTTTTCTCACTGCTAGAGATAAGGTAAAAGTACTTTCAGTTAAACTTTATTTGTATGTTTCCTTTATTTTTTTTTTTTTTAAATATTTAATTTTGGTCTTGCTACTAATAATTTTGGCAAAATCACAGTATTGCTTAAAATGAGGCCTCCCATTCATATGGAGAATCATGGGGCACCATAGACTGTACTTTTAAACACGTGACACTAGTCCTGACAGACTGTCAAAATTTGGCTGCCTCATGAAAAAGTCCAACAGTTAGGGGCATGAGACCCAACAATATTCCTTTTACTTGGCTGACGAGTAAGATTTTGGTACTGAGCACATTTACATTTGAGCTCACTTGTAATATACACATAGAAAAAATGTGTATGGGAGAGGTTGACAGAAGTAAACAACTACTTTTGTAAACAACTTTTTAAATGTCTTGAATCCTAGTTTAAATCATTGCTCTATTATATATCTTGTCGATTTATGCAAGTTATCTACCGAACAGAGTTCAATGAATTTCTCTCGTAATTCAGGATTTTATTCCTCTTTTTTTCAGGCATACAAAACGGTGGTAAACGACATCTCAGTATTCAAATTAGAAATGCCCATCAAGAGCAAAGGGTAAGTGATAGGTGGTTGTTTCTAATCATTGGGCCTTTGAGCTTGTGCTTTTCAATCCAATACCATGTAGAACTATACAGCAGGGAAGGGGTTGGGGAGGGAGGGGGGTAAGGATTGGAAATAAAATGATTTCCAACCTTTCTGTATTTATTAATGGCCTCAGAGTGAGGACAAGTAACAGTTGTAAAATCAGTTCTATTTTTAGCACAAGCACAAATGCAGCATGGTTTATGGCACTTGCATGGTTAGAATTGAATGAAGATGATTGAATATTCCAAGCCGTTCTCGTGTTTTGTGTTTAATCATATAATAAATTTAAAAGAGGAATTACTCAAATTAGAATATGTCACTTCTAAAAGTAATTTTTCTTCCATGTCTTAAAGATATGAAGATTTGCTTTTAAAAACACTTTTGAATAATAGCTGATGTGCACCCATGTAATAAACAAACAAATTGTTTTTTAAGGTTTGCAAGACTTTGTAAATCATATTCATAATGCTTGTTTTTTTAAAACACCATCAGCATTTTGATGAATAATTTTGGTTGAGGCCATAAGAATATTTGGTCCATTGTATCTGTAAAAACTTGGTTGCTTCTACTTCCTCAATTGTTTCATTGTGACAAAACGAACAATGACAATCAAATGTGTTTTGCTCTCTTCCTCCCCTTATCCTTAACCAAAACAAATAGATGATATTAAAATAATTAGTAAGCATTAAGGAGCACCACGATTATAAAGTAAAAATGCTTTCATCTGTTTTGAATTATAGATATGAAGTGAACAATCTTTAGTCTAAGACCCCCCCAAAAAAAAAAAAAAAAAAAAAGAAATGGAATTCATGTTCATGCCGTGCATTATCAGCTTTGCATCAATATATCATTATTTTCCTTGTCATTTATAGTGTATTATTAATTCTAAAAAATCTCCAGGGTTGGTGCTAAATATCAGCCAGAGTCCAAATGTCCTGAGCTGTTGGCAAATTTCTGTGATATGATGCTCCGAAAGACGCAAATCAGCAAGAGGTTGACACCAGAGGAGGTGGACAAAAAATTAAAGAATGTTGTGAGTTATAAACGCCCTTTTAGTAAAATTTCACTTAAAAAATATATATATATATATATTATCTAAGCAAACATGCTTTGACAAACCTTCTCTTTACACAAATTTACTCAATATATATAAATATACTGATATTTTATAGGCTAGCATTAGTCAAATTCAGATTTAATCGTCCTGATTCAGATTTTTTATTCAAAACCTTAGGGGAAAAGTTATAAAAATATTATATTACTCAGAATTGAATATAATTTATTATTTTGTTCTTATTTTATTTTTCTCAGCTTCTTGTTCTGAAGTATGTACAAAACAAAGACGTTTTCATGAGATATCATAAAGCACATTTAACTCGGAGACTCATATTGGATTCCTCTGCTGATAATGAGAAAGAGGAAAACATGGTTGAATGGCTCAGAGTAAGTTTTTGGTTTCTATTGATATTCAGTCAATCATTCAAGTACCAGGTTTGTTGCAAACATTGTCAATCATGTCTCTCCAATCCCCTCTTTCCTCAGCCCTCATTCAAAACTCCATATTTCATGTTTACTCACTTCTTATCCATTTATTGAGGCTTGATCATCATCATCATTGCCTTTTTCACCCTGGGTCAGGGTATAGGCACAGGCAAACAGTTTCCATCCTTCTCTATCCTGAGTTAACTTTTTTTATCTCGTTCCATGTCTTATCACTTCTCTGTATATCAGCTTCTTTAATTCTTTTCCATGTTCTTCGTGGCCTTCCCCTTGATCTTCTGCCCTGAGGGTTCCAGTCCAATACTTTCTTTGTTATAGTGGAGTCATTCTTTCTAAGGGTGTATCCAATCCACCTCCATCATCTTATTCCTTTTTCCTCTCCCACTGGTTTCTGCTGTGTCTTTTCCATACTTCTTCATTTATTTTTTTTCGCTTCATACATATGTCATTAATTATCTTCTTATACCTCTTTGTCCATTCTAATTTTCATGTCAGCAATATTTTTTCTATATCATTTTTTTCCCCTGCAATTATCATAATATATCTCATCTATATTATTCTCTAATCATCTTGCTTGATGAGGGGTGGTTTTGAAGCAATCTTCCAAAAAACCTCTTTCTTTCTTACTTCATGTTTCATTATTTATTCAGTAGTGTCATTTCCTTGAGAAAAAAAAACGTGTTTCAGCTGCCGCAATTCTCTTTCCACTCCATATTTATTTTCCAACAGTCATAGCCATACAAGAGAAAAAGATCACACGTTTGTAATGCTTTCTTCCACCTTTGACAGAGAATGACATGAACTTACTTTAAATAAAAAGACGAGAGATGAATTTGTTTATAAATTTATTTGTTTTGTTTCCTTTTCTTTTTTCTTTTTGTTCACAAATACGTTTTACTCTACTTAATTGCACACCTTCCTGAATTTGGGCAAGAATTTTGATTTAGCATATTGTGAAAAAGAAAAACGGTTTTGTTGGAGTTAATGTAGCATGTAAAAGCAGTCTGAGAATTGGATGTGCAATTAAGGGGAGTAAACTGTTTGTTGGTTTTATTGCCTAGCGAATTAAATTCATGTGACTTATTGATTATTATTTTAGTGTGTTTTTTTTTTAAAAAAAAAAGTCTGTTTTCAGTTGAAAAGAAGATACAGATTTTTATTTTTGTTATCAAGCTTTGGTCTGGAATATTTGTCTATCATTGTTGATTCGATGCATTTCCCTTTTTTGCAGGATGTGGGAGTTCCAGCCGACTTTGTCAACAAACTCCAAAGAATGTTTCAAGACATCAAAGTCAGTGAAGATTTGAACTACGAATTCAAGGAAACACATCGGAACAACAATGAAGGAATTGCAGGCAAGTTTTGATTTCCCTTTCTAATCAAATAGCGGTAGAGCTAGCATTATATTTTCAGGCATATAAATGTAATGAAGCAGCTGATGAGGTTATAGCTAAAGGTCAATTTCATAATGTTTGGACACAAAAGTCACCAATATTAAGATTACTTTGATAAACTATGTAAGGATTTAATGTTCATTGATTCAGCGGATTGATTATTGGAAAATAATCTCATAACTGAGGCCCTATGGACAAAACACTAACTTTGTCAGCACATTTTCATCACTTAGAAAAGTTATAATTTTTAATGCTTCATTCTCTAATCAAGTTTTTAAATGCTATGTTTTCCATTGATAAAATGATATCATCATTAAAGTTTTAAATGCTGTGTTTTTTTAAGATGTCATCGATATCAATATTTTAAATGCTGTATTTTCATTTTTCTAGATGCCATCAATATCAAGATTTTAAATGCCGGGGCTTGGTCTAGATCCAGTGAGAGGATGCCAGTCACCTTGCCAGTAGAACTAGAAGATTACATTCCTCAGGTGGGTGAAATGGTTTCAAGGTTTGTTAAATGCCCTGTTTTCAATTGCACCTGGTATATTATAAAATATTTTGATATTTTTCAATTAGACCTCTCTCTACCGATGGTATTATTATACATTAATCTACCATGTGTTTTGTTGGTCTGCCAAATCTCATCCGGTTTGGATTTTAAATACTTTGGTTCCAGTATATGATTTATTTTAACTCATTCTAGATCTATCTCAAGGTCAGCAATACTAAATCTGTTGTAGAGCATTTTTTTAATGATGATTTATGAGGGCTAGAAAATTTGCTTATTATGTTGATAAATATGTCGAAAATAATCATTTTAAAGAATAATTTTAAACACATATTTATCAACATAATAAGCACTTTTTTGGGTGGGGGGTGGGGTGGTGTTAGTGGACATTTATCTTTTTATAAGTGGTAGGTCTGTTCAATTCATATTTATTTATTTTTTGTAGGTTGAGGAGTTTTACAAACATAAACACAGCGGAAGGAAGCTGCAATGGCATCATGCCATGTCAAATGGAGTGGTAAGTAAACTTGATGTCGTCACCTTTCAGCATGCTGTTCCAAGCCCAAATATCCAATCTTACATTTCTCTTGATGGAAAATTTGGAAAATTGCTCATTGGCAATAAGTAAACAATGTTTCAAAACATCATTAGACACGTATATTAGGTGTCTGTATGACTGCTTTATCTTTCTCTTTGTCAGAGTATAGATAGTTTGAAGATGACGTCACTCCGGTCTTTGTTATTGTTTTTTGCCATCCGCGTTTATGAGTAATTCTCACTAAACTCTATAAACCAGACTATAAACGATCATGGCTACACACAATTTTGTGTGTTGGCCAGTTATACTTCCGGATGGCAATGTTGTGAACTTCTTAGCCAAGTGCATACTATCTATATCAATTGTAATTTGTGTGTTGGAAAATATGCATTTCTGATTGCACAGTTGTGATGTTTGACTTAACTCTTTTTGGTTACCATGAATGGGCACTTGAACAAATAAATTTGTTCGATTTTCATTCGTGTTGAACTCGAGGGTAAATATTAACCTCTTAGCAGTGCCTTATTTTCAATTTAATGTCTTTTCAGATTACATTTTCTAATGACATGGGCCGTTATGAGCTGGAAGTTACCACTTTTCAAATGGGTGTGCTCTTTGCATGGAATCAGCGGCCAAAAGAACGACTATCCTATGAAAGTCTTAAATTGGCAACGGAATTGCCAGATATGGAACTCAGGAAAACAGTTTTGGTATGCAAAGCCAGTATTTTCTTGCCCTATTCCTTTCCATCTTCATTAATTTAAAAGACATGCCAACTCCTACCATAATTTCACAGCATCATGATTTATATATTCCAACTGTTACCATTTTTGATGAAATGAAACACTTTGAGAAGGAAATTTGATGCTAGGGCACACATGTTCAGGACATTGGTGAAAAAATATAAAAAAGACACAAGCTTATTTATAAGGCAATATCTACTAATGCAGAGCTGTCTACCTGAAATTCCAAAAATTCGTAGTTTCCAAGTTATATTTGAAGACTCGGGTTTGAGACTTTTGATAAGTTAGGGGTCACCTTAAACATTTACATTTAACATCAACGAAAGCTTTCAGGCCAAAGTTTTAAAAAATATATGTGAAATGTCTGTAAATGACAGCATTTTTCGTTTTTCCTTTAATTCTTATACACATCTTTTTCTTTTATTGTTATCTTTAGTATAATTTTTATCATTACCATCATTATTATCATCATTGTTATGATTTTTTATTTATATATTCCATAGTCTTTGATGGGTACAAAGAACAAGATACTTTTGTGTTCCCCTGAAATCAAAACCTTGAGAGATTTTACAGATGCCTCTGAGTTTTGGATTAATCAACAATACGCCTGCAGGTAAGTAGCTCTACCCCAACCACTGGGCGAGGTTCTTGGCCTCCCATAACGGGCAGGGTGGCACTTACTGTGTCTTCTATCCCTGTATATCTGTTTTCCAATTTACTTTCTTGGAATGAGATTACTTGGTTTTGTCCTGGCCCTGGCTGGAGTCCTGACTGGGAGGAAAACAGTCAAATGCATAGTTATTGTTTTGGGAGATGATATTTTTTTCCTTGTAAATTATCTCTCTGTTATGTATTATTATATTGTTATTTTAAATTTATAATGTAAGCATTTGAGTGTATTCCTCTTAGTAGGGGCCTGCGTTCGTATCTGGATGAGACTTTTAGGTGATCTCAAACTAGGTACATTGATGGTATGCTCTTGGAATCTACACCAATTCCTTATTTGTACAATTCCCCTTCATCTTACCTTTTCTTGTGTGCTTTAATTGTAATTCTAGAACTTTTTACTATCCCATTTTCTTCCTTTTTACTGGCGCTGATATAACCTAAATGTGTTGGAAGCGCCGTAAAACCCTTAAAAACAAAAACAAAAACAAACTACCCCAACCATTTTGAAACCATTAACCAGTTGACTGTCATACTCTGGAAAGACACATATTTAAAACTTTTGGCCAGAAAACTCGTCCTTCAAATATCGATCGATTTAAATGACCCTCATCTTGGCATAAACTCTCAAACCTGAGACTCATTCTTCAAATCAGGGCTGGCGAGTCGGAGTCGGTTGTTTGAGGGTGGAGTCGGAGTCGGTTTTAGAAGTCCCGACTCCGACTCCTTACCACTTTCAGACATTGCATTATATCATTCAATGTGTAATATTTTAGATACTAGATATAGATAGTATCCAGGCCTATAGAATTTGAAAAAAATTACATTGGTATTAGCTAAAGGTGAACTATGCTTCCAAAACCCCCTTTCCTACCCAACCTTCATGCTCTCGTGCTGTACATTTAAGTTGGCATCAATGCCAATCACCCCGTATCTGACTAGAGGGAGGGGTGGGGATGATGACTCTTCAATGTTAAAGTTAGGTTATTAGAAAGTGGGATAACCATAAGACCATAAGAAGTGACTTTATTTTAGTATAAATGGTTTCAGTTTCAATATTGTCTTAATTTCACTAAAATTCACAAATACGTAGTAATAATCGTAGTAATCTTTTTTGTGTGTTTGTTTTCATGGGAAAAGGGGATGTGTTTTATCTTTTAAATTTGATGATCATTAATCAAAATTAATGTGTTTATTCGAAATGAGCTAATCAGTCTGTAGCCAAAAAATGATGAAGAGCTTGTACTTTTAATGATGCAATATCAAATATGAAGCGGCTTGTATTGTTATAATACATATACTGGGGAAAAGCTAAAAGTAGCTGCGAGTGTTGGTTGCATATTATTACCTATTAATACTATGCTTGAGGAGTCGGAGTCGGGAGTCGGAGTCGGAGTCGGAGTCGGGAGTCGGGAGTCGGAGTCGGAGTCGGTTTCAAGGCTGGAGTCGGAGTCGGTTTAAAAATAACCGACTCCGCCAGCCCTGCTTCAAATAATTTTTTTTTCTGGCTAAATTTCTAAATACGGCAGTTAACTGTTTGAAATGGGCCATTCGTGCAGACGGAACTTGGTTCTAATTTTGTTCAAATCATCCTGCATGATGAACACATGGACTCAGAATTTGCAGATTTTCTGGATAGTGACCGAAAAAAAATACTGGTCACGGTTTTGTGTCCTTAGTTAAGACACTGTACATACTTTTACCTCACTTGACTCGGGTGTGAATCAATACCTGGCTTTAAGTGGTGATGAATGTTGTCAAAAAGGACATCTAATATTGTACAAAAAGGATACATAACATGTGACATGTTCTGTTTGAAATATGGCTCTTTGTGCCTGCTGGATGAATAAATTTAAAAAATCAAAACTTGAACTTTGATATAGCGCTATATCCACTTAATGTACTCAAAGCACTTAACAAGGGGTCCCTGACCAACAGCAACATGTAACATGTAAAAGGAGACAGGACACCTGTCGGGCGATATTACAATTTTTTCAGACAGAGACAACACTGTTAACGGCCAGGTACTCATTTTACACCTGAATATGATGAGCAAGGATCGAACTCAGGACGTTCAGATCCAAAAGCGTGTGTCATACCACTAGATCACTTAGTTGCAAATAAAGCATTGAGCATGCTAGAATATTGCAAATGCGCTGTATGGATTGGTCATATTATTTTTATTTATGTGTACATCCTCCCCGCTCCCATTTTCTGTTACAATTTTATTTTTTTTATTTCTCCAGCAAATCTGGTAAAACACAAAAGAGAGGTAAGACAAATTTGATTGGTCGCCTCCAGGTAACAACAGAAAAGGGGAGAGAAGAAGAGAATGAAGGAATCATGCATCTTAGAATTCTGCGTGTACAGGTAAGAGTGTTAAAGGTACTAAGAATCCAACAGTATTGAAAAGATGTAGAAAGTATGGGCAGCTGCCAGCTCTCAGTATAGAACTGGTCTTATTTCAGTATACAATAATTCTTAAACTGTTTTAAGACGATGTTTTTGAAAGAGTGTTCCAATAAGACTAAAACTTTAGGCTTGGCTTAAATGATTGAGCAACGTAAATAGGTGGAATTTAATGAATGAACTTAAAACAAAAATTAAGGTCTAGGTTTAAATGATAAAGTTCAGTCAAGAAATGCAGATAATAGAAAGCTCATGTTAATTCCTAGAAACAGACAATGGTTGAACACAATCCTGAGTCATTACATCAGGCCAGTGTGTTTGTAAAATCTATGTGCTGGTTTGATAAAAGTACAGGATATTGCTGCAGTTGTCGATGAGAAATAAACAAGAAAAGATGATTTTCTTTCCTCCTCCCCCCCCCCCCAACTAAGAATGCCCGTATCTCTGTCCTTATCTTGATTGTTTGTTTGTATTTTCCTCCTAAAATTTAAATTGTATTTTATCTGAAATTTAGATACATCGACATCCAGGATTTATTTTGTCCTCTGAACTCGGGATTTGTTTTATCAGGCCATTACACATTTGTGGTCCACACTTCTTTTGCTTAATCACCCTTCAAATTTCATTTTATTGATCTATATATATATATTTTTTTTTTAACTCTTTCAGGAAGCAATAGTTAAAATCATGAAAATGAGGAAGAAGATGGCGAATGCTGCACTGCAGACAGAGCTGGTGGAAATCCTCAAGAACATGTTCCTGCCCTCCAAAAAGCTAATCAAGGAACAGATTGAATGGCTTATAGAACACAAATACATGAAACGAGATGAAGATGACATCAATACGTTTATTTATATGGCTTAGAAATAGAATATAGGAAATTTAGTATCAGTTTTTTTTTTTTTTTTTTTTTAAATTGTATAGAGTGTTTTCACATTAGGCCAATTTAATTCCAAGTTCAGTTCCCTTTAAAATTTCAATTTAGATAAAATTACAACTTGTCTTCAATTCTTAGTGGATTTGTTAATGAAAGTACACATCTTCTTCAAATATCGTAGTGTAAGTGACCTAATGCAGACGTGATTGAAGAAAATTAATTTTTCTCCCTTTTTTTTTCGAGGGTTGGGATCGTTGGTGATTTCTCTCTAGGAAATAAATCAAACCAGTCTGAACAGACATTTTCCTTGCCGTGTAAACATATATATGTGATTCAGTGATATTTAAAACTTACATGTAAACATATGTGATTCAGTGACCTTTGACATTTACATGTAAACATATCTGATTTAGTGACATTTGGCATTTGCATGTAAACATGAAAGTGCATCAACATCTCTATGTTGAACTTCTAGATTAGGATCTAAACAACTTACCTTGTGAAAAGAAAAAAAATCACACTACGGGTAATATATCCTTAGCACAATCCAATGATGGGTTCCTTCATAAAAGAGACAAGACTTGCAGACAACTTGACTTAATATTCATATTTTACCCATTCAAATATCTTCTTTTTTTTTTTTCAAATCTAATTTATGAATAAAACAGCTGTTTTCATACAGTTAGGCGTGTTCTTGGATGTTAATAACGACACCTTATTTCCTGTAAAGACTGGCAATAACAAAGCAAAACAAAATTGTTGCAAACTACTTCAATTAATTTATACCAGAATTGTTATTGATGGGACCGACCTAAGACCCACCTTAGTAAACGCAATGTAATGAATGTTGTATATCATCAAAGAGCTTGTGGATGTTGTATGACATCAAAGGATTTGTCGACCGAAGGCAGTGGACATTGTGTAATGTTAAAGAATTTGTTGACCTAAGGTGATGTTTGGTTATGTAATATCAAAACCCCTCTTGACTTAACTACATGGCCTTTTTTCATAGTAGGCTTTAGATCTACCCCATATATTAACAATTTACATATTAATATTTTACTTTTAAATAAGTTAATTGGACGTAAAAAAAAAAGATGAAAAGCATACTTTAATTCAGTTTTACGACTTTTATATAAAATAAGTAGGTTTATTTATGGCAGAGTAAAACTTGTGTTATCTCTCAGAAAGTTAAAATATTTCCTCCCTCTTTCAGTCTAGTGATCGATCAATAACATTTTTCATCTTTTAAACTTGTACATCTTAGAGTAAATCTCAAATACGTAGGTAATATTTTCAGGCTATTGTGTTACATTATGAGGTTCAGTTCTGACCTAAAATATTTATGATCATTTTGACAATCATAAAATCTGTTTTGTCATGCTCTCTTAACTACTGAATGTTCCCAGAATGGCTTATATAATAGTACTTACTAAAATTGAAGAAAAATAATAACCAAATTAAAAAAAAAACCCAACAAAACACAAAACGAAAAAAGAAATAGAACAATCAAATACTTTTTAAAATTTTATTTAGGCCATGAAAATTGTTTAGTGTTTCAATGGTGATTGATGCCTGCATCGCTTTCAATTAATGTTTGATAATCTGTTCTCAAATATTATATATATAAACCCAAAGCCATGCTGTGTTTTATTTACAGTTATAACCAATTTTTGTCAAATAAGACAGCATTTTGTTTTTAAGTTGCTGGTGAGAGGAGTTGAATGTAGTAATGATAGCATAGTTTCATATTCTTGGACATCAGTTTTGTTATTCTTGGACATTCTATTCTTATTGTTCTATTGTTATTCTTGTTGATAAAAATAAAAAGTTATAAAAGGAAAAACGAATGCAAATTTTCTTTCCACAGAGCTTGTTAAAATATTGCTCCTAATTTAGTTACTTTTTGTAGCACCGGGTATGATTTTCCTTCAGGTATTAAGAAGTTGCCCAATATGAGCTGAATTGTATTGATGTTGCTTTCTTCACTGTCCTAACTGACCTTTCTAAGAAAAATAAGAATTTAAATCCTAATTATGAGCTGGGATGGCCACGTTGTTGATGTATCCTTGTTTACTAGGGCTCGAATCCCCCTCAGGGCATTTCATTTTTCTCGTGCTTTGGGCATTAAACTAACCTGTGTGACAATCCCGCTTGATTCATTTCATTTTTCTCTTGCTTTAGTCATTAAACTTAAACTTGTGTGACACTGGTTCGGGTCCCACTTTAGGCATTTCCTTTTTCTCTTGTTTCGGGCATTAAACTATAACTTGAATCCCACGAAGGAAACACTTTTGATTGAAGGGATATTTTTTTGATTGTTTTTTTTTCCGTCCAAAAATGTGAGGAAGATAATTTAATCCTGTGGACATCATAGATGATTCTATCATATGTAACCCATCGTTGTAATCCAGTAATATGCCAGGGTGAACCAATTCCTGACAGGTGAATTTATAGTCTCAATTTAAGTTCAGTCAAGATTCATTTATAGAGGAGAATGAATTAAGTTTCTCTACTTGAAAAAATACAAAACAAAACAAATATTTAAAGAAAAAAAAAAACCCCTTCCTAAAACTTTGTTATTTTGATCATTTTAATTTTAAAATGTATTTTCAATAGCGAGTTCATCCTGACATTTGACCAGATTAATATGGTAAATTCCATGATGGAATGTCTATATTTTTTCTCAGAATAAAGAGGCATATTGGGGTGCTTTGGGCTTATTCTGGGCAAGAGCTTAACTTTATATGTTTGTGTGTTGGAGGATAGGTGCATGTGTGTGTGTGTGTATGTCAGATAGGGAGATAAAGATATATAAATATATATAATAGAAATGTAGTCACTCACTTATTTATGGCCCAAACACATGTTTCTGTGGTCTCCATCCACGTCATCAGTCAGCATATTATGCCGTAGATTCTGACATAATATTAATATACCGACTGATGACGTGGATGGAGACAGCAGAAACATGTGTTTGGGCCATAAATAAGTGAGTGACTCCATTTATATTTTATATTAGCTCTAACCAACATTATCGAGCACTCTCGTACCTACAAGTTCCCACCAGATATATATTTGTATATATTATATATAATATATATATATATATATATTGGTGACATGTTATGTGTTATTTATCATTCTACGGAAATCCTCTTTTAAGTCATTTGTTTTGTTTTTTTTGGTCTTACCCTTTAAAACTGGTTTTGGATTATCTAAAGCATGTCTAGATTTTTTTTATAATTTCTATATAAAATGATGTTTTGGTAGTTCTTAGAATGCCATGCCACACAATCAAGAAAGAAAAAATTGTGGGCATCTTGTTCATAAAAAGGCTTAAAATTCTTTTTGGAACTATGCACAGCATGATCCTATTTAGATTGGGTCAGTATATTTTACTTTATTTATCTGTATAAATATTTTATTGCAGCTGTACATATATTATGTATTATTGCGTGCCCCTACTTTTGTTCATGAAACAATCAACCATATATAATCATGTGTTTTTAACTTATTTGTTTTCATTCCTTTTGCCAGCTTGTGAATGTTTATAAATGTTGGCAAAAAAAAATCAGTGAGTAAAAATGATCGAGTAATCTGTTGATGAGTGTACAAAAAGTGAGTCTCGTGTCTGGACAAATATTGGGGATCGCCCTGTAAGTGTAAGTCAGGCAATAGCTTGATATTGTGTGATAGTGATAGGCTGACGAGTTCCTCTCCATATTGCAAAGTGTAGGGTAATGCTAAAATATACATCTTTTTTTCATCATTTTCTGGCTCTTAAAGTTAAAACTTTTCTAATTTTCTCTGTTTAGTTCAAATGATTTATGTATGTATATGTAAAAATGTTGTTGAGTAAAACCATTTTATAAGCTCCTTGTGAATAGATAAAATGATCTGACGGTTTAAATCATAAATTATCTCTACAGCTGATTTTTGATAAACGTGTTTAAAAAAGCAGTGGGTGGGTGTGGTCTTTTGACCTTTCATGGTGGGCGGAGAGGTCACTTGCTGTGTCTTCTATCCCTTGTATAGGTCTTCTCTTTCCATGTTGTTCTCTGTCTTTGTTCTGGATTGAGATTTGCTCAGTTTTTTTTCTCTTGTCCTCTGGGTGGGGTTCCTGATCTCCCATCGTGGGCAGGAAGGCACTTACTGTGTCTTCTATCCCCCTATACCTGTTTTCCAACATGCTTTCTGTCTTTGTCTTGGAATGAGACTACTTGGTTTTGTCCTGGCCCTGGCTGGGAGGGAAACAGTCAAATGTATAGTTAAGATGATATTTTTTTCCTTTTAAATCATCTCCCTATTATGTACTGAATTATTTTTTCTTTTATATATATAATGATTTTGTAAACATTTGAGTTTGTTCTTCTTAGTGGGGACCTGTGCTTGTGCCTGGATGAGACTTTTAAGTGAAACTGGGAGGGAAACAGTCGAATGTATAGTTATAGTTCTGGGAGATGATATTTTTTGTTATGTATTGTTATTTTTTTATTTTTAACATATGATTTGTAAACATTTGAGTGTATTCCTCTTAGTGGGATCTTGTTCTGGTGTCTGGGTGAGACTTTTAGGTGATCTCAAACTAAGTACTTTCATAGTGTGCTCTTGGAATCTACATCTGTTTCCTATTTGAACCAATTCCCCTTTGTCTTACCTTTTTTTTGGGTGCTTTAATTTTAATTCTTGAAGTTTTTACCGTCCCATTTTCTTCCTTTTTACTGGCGCTGATATGACCTTAATGTGATGCAACCTGGGTGGGGATCCTGACCTCCCATAGCGGGCAGGGAGGTACATACTGTGTCTTCTATCCCCTTGTATCTGTTTTCCAACATGCTTTCTGTCTTTGTCTTGGAATGAGATTACTTGGTTTTGTCCTGGCACTGGCTGGAATCCTAGCTGGGAGGGAAACAGTCAAATGCATAGTTATTGTTTTGGGAGATGATATTTTTTTCCTTGTAAATCATCTCTCTGTTGTGTATTATTATTTTTATTTTGAATGTATAATGTAAGCATCTGAGTGTGTTCCTCTATGTTGGATTTTGTGCTTGTGTCTGGATGAGACTTGTAGGTGATTTCAAACTAAGTACATTGGTGGTATGCTCTTGGAATCTACATCTGATCCCTATTTGTTATCAGTTCCCCTTTGTCTTACTTTTTCTTGGGTGCTTTAATTGTAATTCTAGAACTTTTGACTATCCAATTTTCTTCCTTTTTACTGGCGCTGATATAATCTAAATGTGTTGCAAGCGCCGTAAAACCCTTCAAAACAAAAACAAAAACAATGTGATGCAAGCGCCGTAAAAAACCCTTAAAAACAAAAACATTTTCCTTGTCCTGGTGGGGATCCTTAGCTGAAGGGAGACGTTCAAAATGTATGAGAGATGATATCTCTTTCCTTGTAAATCATTTCTCTTTTACGTACTACAATGATGATTAATTTTGTATTTGTTATAAGTAAAGTATATCCTTCATAGGAGGATCCTTTGCTTGTGCTTGAATTGCACTTTTTGGTAATTTCAAAATGGGCACATTGGAATCCTCATGGAATCCTCTGTTCCCTATTTGAACAAGTCCCATTTGTCTTGCTTTTTCTTAACTTTAAGTATACAACAATATCTTTTTACTGGCGCTGACATGACTTTATAGTGTCGCAATCGTGGTAAAAGTAAAACCCCAAAGACAAACAAACAAAAGAGCAGTGGGTGAAGATAAACTCTGTGTACCCTCTGCGGGTTCTAGATGGATTAAAATTTGCTATCTCTGCTTCCGACCTCTGACCTCTAACATTTTTCTCTTTCTGGGCTTTGTGTTTTGCTTTTGAATTTAGAAACATTTCGTCATTCGTATGCCCTGTTGCCTTTGATCTTTTGTTGAGCAGGGAAACAGTTAATCATAAAATGTCCTCACTCGGAGAATATTTTCATTTCCTGTACTAGATCATCTATCTGTTTAAAGTTTGTTGTTGTTAGTTATTATTATGCTAATATTAATATTGTTACTAAGCCATGCTCTGTCCCTCTTTGTCGAGATCCTCTTACACTGCATGGCTGTGTGCAACTTTGTGGTCTGGGTGGGGTTCCTGACCTCCCATAGTGGGCAGGGAGGTACATCCTGCATCTTCTATCCCCTTATATCTGTTTTCCAACATGCTTTCTGTCTTTGTCTTGGAATGAGATTACTTGGTTTTGTCCTGGCCCTGGCCGGAGTCCTATCTGGGAGGGAAACAGTCAAATGCATAGTTATTGTTTTGGGAGATGATATTTTTTTCCTTGTAAATCATCTCTCTGTTACGTATTATTATATTTGTTATATTTTAATGTATAATGTAAGCATTTGAGTGTGTTCCTCTTTGTTGGATTTTGTTCTTGTGTCCGGATGATCTACATCTGATCCCTATTTGTTCCCAGTTCCCCTATGTCTTACTTTTTCTTGGATGCTTCAATTGTAATTCTAGAACTTTTTACTATCCCATTTTCTTCCTTTTTACTGGCGCTGATATAACCTAAATGTGTTGCAAACGCCGTAAAACCCTTAAAAACAAAAAAACAAAAACATCTCTGTCTAGATCCCCTTACACTGCATGGCTGTTGCAACTTTGTGGTCTTATGACACTCTGCTTCTGACCTGTAGGCAAAGTTGAGTGTTTGGAAAAAAAACCTTTACTTACATTCTCTCACTCTATTTGGGTGTAAAATGAGTACCTGGATGATAACAGCATTGTCTTTGTTGAAAAAAAAAATAGTGACCAAAAGGCATCAGGTCACATCTTATGTAACAAGTGTTGCTGCTGGACCCCTTTTAAAGTGCTTTGAGCACATATCAATGGATATTGCGCTATATAAAAAAGGCTCACTTTTAAGAATTCTCAGTCTAGACACATGGTGTCGACTATTCTGTTCCCTGTTTGAATTGCTCCCCTTTTCTGTGATGTTTGGAACTCCAAATAAACTCTTAGATTTATAATCTGATTACTATCTGTGTTGACCCTGAACCGAAAGTGTAGCTCGTACTTCATTTCAAAAGGTTGACACAATGATTTAAAAAAATAAAATAATACGATACCCACTAAATGTCATATTATATAGGATTTGGACTTGAGAGAAAATATGGATTCAAATACTATTTAGTGGCGAAAAACACTGCATTTTGTAGAGTTAAAACTTGCTGTCTCAATTAATTCATTCTAATATTCAGAGCTTTTTTTTTCTTTCTTTTTCTTTCCTTTTTTTTTTTCATGTTTTTTTTTAAAATATTATTTTAATGAGGACGCCTTCAACATAATGTATACATTTCTATAGGATTGTAAGCTTTGATAAATGTACCATTTATATTATTTCATTGTTATTATAAATTATTATTATTATTATTATTATTATTATTATTATTATTATTATTATTTATATTATTATATTATTATTATTATTATTATTATTATTATTATTATTTCATTATTATTATTTATTTATTTTCAATATTGAGTGGAAGTCTGTA
Organism: Berghia stephanieae; assembly: GCF_034508935.2. Lineage (NCBI taxonomy): Eukaryota > Metazoa > Mollusca > Gastropoda > Nudibranchia > Aeolidiidae > Berghia > Berghia stephanieae. The sequence goes on along the minus strand of NC_088362.1, from coordinate 102,550,507 downwards.
CCATTAGCAGATTGATGTGCTCTGCCATTCTATGGATAATTCATGTAAAAAAGAAAGACATGAGAACAGGAGGTGTGATGTTTTGTTTGGATTCGATGTTGATGTAAATAGTCTTTCGAGTTTGATGCTCGTGTAAATTAAAACTTGTTTCAATCATCATCACGGCGTGTATTTAATTTCTTGCTTTTTCTGCCAGCATGTTTTCCCTATTTTTTACATAATTTATAGAATGACTTGTTATATGTATAATGCTGATTTTATGTTTGTAACTGGAATTAAAACTGATCCTTTAATCTGGATTGTGTGGATTTAATGATTTAACCTTTTTAAGAGCAAGACTGAACTTTTTAAAACTAAGGCGAGGTGAACAAGTGAATGGGAAATTGGTAGGGGATACTGATAGTTTTCTATCCCCCTAATTTATTATCTCTTTCTCTTTAATTCTCTGTTTTCTTGTCTTGATGTGGTGTGACTAGTTCTGTCCAGGCCCTGGTTGTAGACCTCCCTGTTAGGGGAAATGGAATGTGTTGTTTTTGTAGAAGTAGAAGATTATTTTCTTTATCACGGTAATAATCTGATCTGAGTGATGATACCATGCTGTTGCTTTTGTAACCGTGACTTTGAATGGCCTCAGGCTATACACAGAGGAAGATTCTGGGTGGGGTTCCTGACCTCCCATAGTGGGCAGGGAGGTACTTACTGTGTCTTCTATCCCCTATATCTGTTTTCCAACTTACTTTTTGTCTTTGTCTTGGAATGAGATTACTTGGTTTTGTCCTGACCCTGGCCAGAGTCCTTGGCTGGGAGGGAAACAGTCGAATGTAAAGTTACAGTTTTGGGAGATGATATTTTTTTCCCCTGTAAATCATCACTCTGTTATGTACTGCTATTTTTTTTTAACATATGATTTGTAAACATTTGAGTGTATTCCTTTTAGTGGAGACCTGTGCTGGTATCTGGTTGAGACTTTTAGGTGATCTCAAACTAAGTACACTGATAGTGTACTCTTGGAATCTAAATCTGTTCTCTATTTGAACCGATTCCCCTTTGTCTTACTTTTTCTTGGGTGCTTTAATTATAATTCTAAAACTTTTTACTATCCCATTTTCTTCCTTTTTACTGGCGCTTATATGACCTAAATGTGTTCCAAGCGCCGTAAGACCCTTAAAACAAAACAAAACATATCTTTTTTCTGCCATGGAAAACATTCACTGTCACTGTGTGGAGGCTGGGTGGGGTTCCTGACCTCCCATAGCGGGCAGGGAGGTACATAATGTGTCTTCTATCCCCTTATATCTGTTTTACAACATGCTTTCTGTCTTTGTCTCGGAATGAGATTACTTGGTTTTGTCCTGGCCCTGACCGGAGTCCTGGCTGGGAGGGAAACAGTCGAATGCATAGTTATTGTTTTGGATGTTATTTTATTTTCCTTGTGAATCATCTCTCTGTTATGTACTGTTTTAAAAAAAAAAACATATGACTTGTAAACATTTGAGTGTGTTCCTCTTAGCGGGGACCTGTGCTTGTGTCTGGGTGAGACATTTAGGTGATCTCAATCTAAGTACATTGATAGTGTGCTCTTGGGATCTACATCTGTTCCCTATTTGGACCAATTCCCCTTTGTCTTACCTTTTCTTGGGTGCTTTAATTATAATTCTAACACTTTTTACTGTCCCATTTTCTTCCTTTATACTGGCGCTGATATGACCTTAATGTGTTGCAAGCGCCGTAAAACCATTTTAAAAAAAATAATAATAAAATAAATGTGTCGAGGGCTGGTCATAATCTATTTTCGATTACTAAATATCATTTTCCAGTTCTATGTGGTAGTTTGTGAGTATATTATGAGTGCAATATTCATATATCGGACTATAATTCGAGGCGTTTTCATTGGGGGTTCGTGGGTGTAATGAAAAGGTGCTCCATGTTACTCCGTCACATTGTTTCACCTCGGCCAGGTCTCATAGCTGATGATAAACTAAATAAATATGCGAATAAAATATAATTTCCGATCTTCTAAATATGGACACTAAAAATAACGTAGAAACAAAAGAACTCCAGCGATTTTTGTAGCCAGATTTGCTCTTTAATTCCATTTTCGTTATACATGTCGTTAGATCTTTTTATTTTTCGAGTTCAGTAAATTTTATTTTAAAATATACTCTCTCATTTGTTTTGATTATATTTATTGTGTTATGGTCAGGTTTTATGTCGTTGTAGGAGGAACTGCATTACATTTTGCTTCGTTTATCGTACTTAAAAAACTTTTGCTTGTTGCATGGCTTATCTGGTTACAGAAACGATCGCATTCTTTAGCAACAGGGAAAGCTAAAGATGGCGACCAACAGTCAACCAGATTATGACAAGCCGGGAGATGAAGGAGAAGAACGCATCAAAGTTATATGCCTTGGCGACAGTGCTGTCGGCAAATCAAAGTGAGTTTCAGATAACTCTGACTCGATTAGACTCAAGGAGAAAGCTGGAATTGTGACAGAATCTGTACAACAGAGATATCTAAACAGAAAAAAACTTTTAATTTGGGAGAGGTGGGCCTTTGGCCTACCAACCTCCGCTGCACTGGCTGCACGTCCAACTCGCCTTGAGCATGCATTCACGTAAAATATAAAGATTTTTTAAAAAACCTACCTCTGTTTCAAAAACTAGCATCTTTCAACTTTCTAATAAATTAAACCTGTGTTCAGTTATCAGTTATCGACCAGAAATCAGATGCAAGAGGTTTGCCTTTGGGCTCTATAAGTACGCTTGCAATCTAAGAGAGGGAGAATTTCGTATTCTGTGAGATAGACCAACCACCAAACAAACTTTTTCAATTCACCTACTGCATCAGATGTGATGTGCCCAAACTCAAACTTAAATTTAAACGTTTAACCTTAACTTAAACTTGATAAACATACTGGGGGCCGGGGGGGGGGGGGGGGGGGGGCAGAGGTCAAGTCTGTGTATAAAATTTCATTTTAATAAAAATGTACAAGATTTTCCCTCAAATTTTGAGTGGCTTTTGCTTATTTTGAAAAGATGATATTTTTTAAACCCCTTCAAAAATTGAGGGAAAATTTGTAATAATAATAAAAAAAAAAAAAAATAAAAAAAAATGCCATTTTATTCACACTCTTGAGCCCTGTCTGAGAAAATCGTTTTTTCACATCTGCTGTAAGCGCACCATTATTTTTTAACTTCAAAATTTTGAAAGAGGACGTTATTATTCACATTCAGAGAACTCAGATTTTATAACAATGATAGTGAATAAATAGAAGAAGAGTTATTTTTAAAAAAAATACCAGATGGATCATCAAAGAGTCTGTGATCAAAATGCAATTAATTCTTACTTTCCCACTCTGCGTTTCTTTTGTACAGATAGGTTGTTTCAATTAAATTATTCTCTCACTTTCTAAATATATTGTAATATGATTTGCTGGCCACCCACTCATTAATTCAAGAAAAAAATTATTTATCAATGCTTTCTTGCTCAAATCAGCAATGCTGAGAATAAAAACCATAACTAATTTTATGAACTCATCTTGTAGTAAAATATCAATGGGGTGAGATTTTTATTTCTGTACAAACATCATTGATTTTTTTTCTTTTACTTTCTTGTGACTGCATGATTTTTCTAGTCACTTATTCAATGAATTCTTAGTTGTGATTAATTAATACCATGATCATCTTAATCAATATTTCAAAGTTACCATGCATCTTCATCACTAACATTAGTCACATTTATTTTCAGACTCGTGGAACGGTTTCTGATGGATGGGTAGTATCCTTTTTGACCTGTGAAAACGTGTGGTGGAATTGTGTAAAGATCTTTTATTTAATTTTATTCTTTTATGGGTCAAAATATATGTTATTGTTAACAATTCTTTTAATGTTTAAAGTAATTAGAATATTTACTCATAATTTCAATGCCCATGATCTCAACCATCATTTTGATCACTATATAATATATGCAAAGTAATAATTTTGACCCATAATAAACAATCTAACAATATTCAGTCACTTTGAATTTTGTTCAATTGTGCAAGTTTCCATGTTTTACTTAAGTCTCACTCTTTAAAAAATCACATATGCCTTTGTTCTATTTTGCGATGATATATTGATAGATGGGGGTCTCAATAGCTCAGTTGGTAGAGCACTCGCTTCACAATCAAAGGGACTGAGATCGATCCCAGGTACAGTCAAGATTTTTTTTCTGACCCCCCTGTCCACCCAGCAGTGATTGGGTAGCTGGGTCAGTTAGATCTGTTGGAATGCACTTTACGAAAGACTGGCAGCATCCTATCCAAAGAGTAGCAAATAATTGCTATTGTTCATTTTACGCTATAGAAATTGGGATGAAATCCAGCTCCATGGGCCTATTTTTTATACTGATAGATAATCATGTTTTGGTTTATATGAAAGTTTTAAGGATTGATAAGTGTGACCAATGACCTAAGAGATTATGAGTATAATTTTTGGGCCCGTCATTGTGTTTGTGAGACACTTTACAAATTTTGCCTTTTATGAATGTGGTATGACGTGCCCAGAGAAAGACAAGATGAGAGACATCACGTCTCGCCAGTTATTTCTATAAGTCATAAAAAAGAGAGGAAAAATAGTAATAGCATAACAAACATGTCTGGTCATTTACTTATAATTCGTAGTAAGAAATAGGAAGCGTGTTCTTTAAGGGTGGATGAAATAAGTCTTATTAAGAAACCATGTATAACATTGTAGATAATCACTGCACATTATATTAATGCAACTGATCAGTCAAATGGTGGCTCTCATAGTGGGCAGGGGGGTACACGCTGTGTCTTCTATCCCTCTATATCTATTTTCCAACATGCTTTCTGTCTTTGTTTTGGAATGAGATTACTTGGTTTTGTCCTGGCCCTGATATTTTTTTCCTTGTAAATCATCTCTCTGTTATGTATTACTATATTTGTTATTTTGAATGTATAATGTAAGCTGCATTTGAGTGTATTCCTCTTGTGTCCGGATGAGACTTATAGGTGATCTCAAACTAATTACATTGATGGTATGCTCTTGGAATCTACCTCTGATCCCTATTTTTCCCAGTTCCCCTTTGTCTTACTTTCTCTTGGGTGCTTTAATTGTAATTCTAGAACTTTTTACCATCCCATTTTCTTCTTTTTTACTAGTGCTGATATAACCTAAATGTGTTGCAAGCGCCGTAAAACCCTTAAAAACAACAAACAAAACAGTCAAATGGTGGTAGTTAAATATTGTAAAATTAAGTCCAATTTAGATTAACTTTCTGCTCAAGTGACTATTTCACTCATTTTTATTGGTTGATGTGCCATAATATCATGTGAAAAGCTGCTCTGTGGCACTTATGATGTAGACATGTAACAATGAAAACATTAAAAGTTTAAAATTTACTTATATGAATGCAGTTGACACCATTGAAGTCTTTTAACTTTTATATTTGTGTAAGATTGTAAAGTTGTGAAGTCATATCCTTAACTAATTGTTTAGCAAGCCCCAACAGTTATCAACATTTGCTTTGACATTGTTCAATCACAAAGCACAGGTGGATGGCAAGACAGTTTCAGTTGGTGAGCATACAACCCCCCCCCCCCCCCTCCCTTAAGATTTCTTGGGAGTAAAAAGATATTCACAAAAAATTGAATGTTTTGAAGCCTAACCTTTTTTATTTACCGAAATTTGAAGACAGTATATTAACAATTTTATTAGCTTTTTCATTTATTGAAAAATAATGTTAAACTGAAAAGTTTATTTTTTTACATATTTTTAAAACTTGTATTTTGAGTACCTGGCTGGTAAAAGTGTTTCTGATGAAAGAAAAGGTACATTTGCACTTCACCAGCGTTATGTCCAGTCCTACATGTGTTTTTTTTTTAGCCTTTTAAAGTACTTTGAGCACAGTTATTGGATATCGCATCACATCAAAGCTCATGTTCTTTTAAACAAATTCTCCATAACATCAAAAATACTTTTTATGATTGCATTTTGTGAACTTATTCTTAAGATGTATGTGTGTGTGTGTGTGTGTGTGTGTGTGTGTGTGTGTGTCTGGGTGTGTGTGTCTGGGTGTGTGTTTGGGGCGGTAACATTTTTGCTTAATTTGTCATAATGCTAATTAATTTCTTATTTCAAATTTCTAATCTCTAATGGATTTCTCCTTTTTTTTTCCCATAGATTTCTGGGACACAGCAGGTCAGGAGAAATTTAACAGCATGCATCCTTCATATTACCACCAGGCACATGCCTGTATTCTTGTGAGTAAAAAGAATATCACATTTTGCTTATAAAAGCATGCCCTGCCCGTAAATGTTTAGTGTGTATTCAGTCGATAGGGTACTCACTTTACAAGCAATGGGACGGATGTCGATCCTTGATGCTGTCAAGATTTTTTAAAAACATACTTCCCACAGTAATGATTGGGTAGCTGAGTTTTTTAGATTTGGCAGAAAATATTTTACAATAGACTAGCATCTCACCCAAAGGGTGGCCAGCAATTGCTATTGTCTGTTTAATGCTATAGAAACTGGGATAAACCCTTGCTCCTCGAGCCTCATGGTTCTTAGGGACTACTTTTTTTTACCTCATATATTGCAATTTAAGAGAAGAGAAGTACTTTTGATTTTTTCCGATTAGGGATTGGTAAGTTGACGACACTTTTTCCTCACTTAATAATCCTAACTACACACTTGTTTCACCGATATGTCAGTTGAGCTTTAAAATTTTGATTGGTGTGTTCACTACATAAGCGTTGCTCATTTGTTTCCGGAAAATAGGAACGGTGGTTAAGTGGGGTGATGTGTAAAATAGCTTACCCAAAGACACAATGCAGGGAAATATTTCACCCGCGATCATCATCCATGAGGTCACTCCTGACTCTGACATTATACAAGACACTTTTCCGTTCTCATCAATGGTTGTGTGCAATAAATCATATTGGTTTTGGGGAAAATCCGATTTTACAATAGTGTAATAGCAATATTATGAGGTTTCCCTATTATCCTTTGTAAAATAATTTTTTTGAGGCACTTATCACATTGCTCGTAATGATATCCTGACCACAATGATTTCATGAATACATTTTGATAAGAAATAGTATAAATGAGGTCATTTGTATGTATGTACGCTCATTTCTTTTGTATACATGTGTAGAAACAATGTGCTTGCGTGTATGTTTGTGTATGTCTGTGTCTGTACTTGTAAATGCGTTGATGTTCATACCATGAACCAAACTGTTTGAGCATTGTTTACCTCACATGAATTGCTTTTATTTGGACAATAAAGATTATATTATTATTTAAGGGGAATAAATATAAGATTCTTGAACTATTGCATTTTGAAATTTTCAACAAATTTTGAATTCGTTCCCAGTGCCTGCTCCCAAGTCATGGAGGTTCATTGGGAACTCTGTCACTACATTGAGCTGTTGACTTGACAAAACATTCATTCGATGTTGACTTGACAAAACATTCATTGATGTTGACTTGACAAAACATTCATTGATGTTGACTTGACAAAACATTCATTCGATGTTGACTTGACAAAACATTCATTGATGTTGACTTGACAAAACATTCATTGATGTTGACTTGACAAAACATTCATTGATGTTGACTTGACAAAACATTCATCGATGTTGACTTGACAAAACATTCATCGATGTTGACTTGACAAAACATTCATTCGATGTTGACTTGACAAAACATTCATTGATGTTGACTTGACAAAACATTCATTGATGTTGACTTGACAAAACATTCATTGATGTTGAATTGACAAAACATTCATTGATGTTGAATTGACAAAACATTCATTGATGTTGACTTGACAAAACATTCATTGATGTTGACTTGACAAAACATCATGATGTTGACTTGCAAAACATTCTTGATGTTGACTTGACAAAACATTCATTGATGTTGACTTGACAAAACATTCATGATGTTGACTTGACAAACATCATGATGTTGACTTGACAAAACATTCTTGATGTGACTTGACAAACATTCATGAGTTGACTTGACAAAACATTCATTGAGTTGACTTGACAAAACATTCATTGATGTTGACTTGACAAAACATTCATTGATGTTGACTTGACAAAACATTCTTGATGTTGACTTGACAAAACATTCATTGAGTTGATTGACAAAACATTCATTGATGTTGACTTGACAAAACATTCATTGATGTTGACTTGACAAACATTCATGATGTTGACTGACAAAACTTCATGAGTTGACTGACAAACATTCATTGATGTTGACTTGACAAAACATTCATTGATGTTGACTTGACAAAACATTCATTGATGTTGACTTGACAAAACATTCATTGATGTTGATTGACAAAACTTCATGATGTTGACTTGACAAAACATTCATTGATGTTGACTTGACAAAACATTCATGATGTTGACTTGACAAAACATTCATTGATGTGACTTGACAAAACATTCATGATGTTGACTTGACAAAAATTCATTGATGTTGACTTGACAAAACATCATTGATGTTGACTTGACAAAACATTCATTGATGTTGACTTGACAAAACATTCATTGATGTTGACTTGACAAAACATTCATTGATGTTGATTGACAAACATTCATGATGTTGACTTGACAAAACATTCATGATGTTGACTTGACAAAACATTCATGATGTTGACTTGACAAAACATTCATTGATGTTGACTTGACAAAACATTCATTGATGTTGATTGACAAAACATTCATGATGTTGACTTGACAAAACATTCATCGATGTTGACTTGACAAAACATTCATTGATGTTGACTTGACAAAACATTCATTGATGTTGACTTGACAAAACATCATTGATGTTGATTGACAAAACATTCATGATGTTGACTTGACAAACATTCATTGATGTTGACTTGACAAAACATTCATTGATGTTGACTTGACAAAACATTCATTGATGTTGACTTGACAAAACATTCATGATGTTGACTTGACAAAACATTCATTGATGTTGACTTGACAAAACATTCATTGATGTTGAATTGACAAAACATTCATTGATGTTGACTTGACAAAACATTCATTGATGTTGACTTGACAAACATTCATTGATGTTGACTTGACAAAACATTCATTGATGTTGACTTGACAAAACATTCATTGATGTTGACTTGACAAAACATTCATTGATGTTGACTTGACAAAACATTCATTGATGTTGACTTGACAAAACATTCATTGATGTTGTTTGACAAAACATTCATTGATGTTGACTTGACAAAACATTCATTGATGTTGATTGACAAAACATTCATTCGATGTTGACTTGACAAAACATTCATTGATGTTGACTTGACAAAACATTCATTGATGTTGACTTGACAAACATTCATTGATGTTGACTTGACAAAACATTCATTGATGTTGACTTGACAAAACATTCATTGATGTTGATTGACAAAACATTCATTGATGTTGACTTGACAAAACATTCATGATGTTGACTTGACAAAACATTCATTGATGTTGACTTGACAAAACATTCATGATGTTGACTTGACAAAACATTCATGATGTTGACTTGACAAAACATTCATTGATGTTGACTTGACAAAACATTCATCGATGTTGACTTGACAAAACATTCATTGATGTTGACTTGACAAAACATTCATGATGTTGACTTGACAAAACATTCATGATGTTGACTTGACAAAACATTCATGATGTTGATTGACAAAACATTCATTGATGTTGACTGACAAACATTCATTGATGTTGACTTGACAAAACATTCATGATGTTGACTTGACAAAACATTCATTGATGTTGACTTGACAAAACATTCATGATGTTGACTTGACAAAACATTCTTGATGTTGACTTGACAAAACATTCATTGATGTTGAATTGACAAAACATTCATTGATGTTGACTTGACAAAACATTCATTGATGTTGACTTGACAAAACATTCATTGATGTTGATGACAAACATTCATTGATGTGACTTGACAAAACATTCATTGATGTTGACTTGACAAAACATCATTGATGTTGACTTGACAAAACATTCATTGATGTTGACTTGACAAAACATCATTGATGTTGACTTGACAAAACATTCATTGATGTTGACTTGACAAAACATTCATTGATGTTGACTTGACAAAACATTCATTGATGTTGATTGACAAAACATTCATTGATGTTGACTTGACAAAACATTCATTGATGTTGATTGACAAAACTTCATCGATGTTGACTTGACAAAAATTCATGATGTGACTTGACAAAACATTCATGATGTTGACTGACAAAACATTCATTGATGTTGACTTGACAAAACATTCATTGATGTTGACTTGACAAAACATTCATTGATGTTGACTTGACAAAACATTCATCGATGTTGACTTGACAAAACATTCATTGATGTTGACTTGACAAAACATTCATTGATGTTGATTGACAAAACATTCATTGATGTTGATTGACAAAACATTCATGATGTTGACTTGACAAAACATTCATGATGTTGACTTGACAAAACATTCATGAGTTGACTTGACAAAACATTCTTGATGTTGACTTGACAAACATTCATGGGATGTTGACTTGACAAAACATTCATTGATGTTGACTTGACAAAACATTCATTGATGTTGATTGACAAAACATTCATTGATGTGACTTGACAAAACATTCATTGATGTTGACTTGACAAAACATTCATTGATGTTGACTTGACAAAACATTCATTGATGTTGACTGACAAAACATTCATTGATGTTGACTTGACAAAACATTCATTGATGTTGACTTGACAAAACATTCATTGATGTTGACTTGACAAACATTCATGATGTTGACTTGACAAAACATTCATTGATGTTGACTTGACAAAACATTCATTGATGTTGACTTGACAAAACATTCATTCGATGTTGACTTGACAAAACATTCATTGATGTTGACTTGACAAAACATTCATTGATGTTGACTTGACAAAACATTCATTGATGTTGACTTGACAAAACATTCATGATGTTGACTTGACAAATCATTCATTGATGTTGACTTGACAAAAATTCATCGATGTTGACTTGACAAAACATTCATTGATGTTGACTTGACAAAACATTCATTGATGTTGACTTGACAAAACATTCATGATGTTGACTTGACAAAACATCATCGATGTTGATTGACAAAACATTCATTGATGTTGACTTGACAAAACATTCATGATGTTGACTTGACAAAACATTCATTGATGTTGACTTGACAAAACATTCATTGTGTTGACTTGACAAAACATTCGATGTTGACTTGACAAAACATTCATGATGTTGACTTGACAAAACATTCATTGATGTTGACTTGACAAAATTCATTGATGTTGATTGACAAAACATTCATTGATGTTGACTTGCAAAAATTCATTGATGTTGACTTGACAAAACATTCATCGATGTTGATTGACAAAACATTCTTGATGTTGACTTGACAAAACATTCATTGATGTTGATTGACAAAACATCATTGATGTTGACTGACAAAACATTCATTGATGTTGAATTGACAAAACATTCATTGATGTTGACTTGACAAAACATTCATCGATGTTGACTTGACAAAACATTCATTGATGTTGACTTGACAAAACATTCATTGATGTTGACTTGACAAAACATTCATTGATGTTGACTTGACAAAACATCATTCGATGTTGATTGACAACATTCATGATGTTGACTTGACAAAACATTCATTGATGTTGACTTGACAAAACATTCATGACTTGACAAAACATTCATTGATGTTGACTTGACAAACATCATTGATGTTGACTTGACAAAACATTCATTGATGTTGACTTGACAAAACATTCATTGATGTTGATGACAAAACATTCATTGATTTGACTTGACAAAACATTCAGATTTGACTTTAAAAACAATCATTGATGTTGACTTGACAAAACATTCATTGATGTTGACTTGACAAAACATATTGATGTTGACTTGACAAAACATTCATTATGTTGACTTGACAAAACATTCATTATGTTGACTTGAAAAACATTCATTGATGTTGACTTAAAACATTCTTGATGTTGACTTGACAAAACATTCATTGATGTTGACTTGACAAAACATTCATTGATTGACTTGACAAAAATTCATGATGTTGACTTGACAAAACATTATTGATGAAAACTTAGTACGAAAAACATTCTTGATTGACTTACAAAATATATTTGATTGACAAAACATTCATTTGATTGACAAAACTTTGACTGAAAAATCATGATTTGACTTGAAAAACATTCATTGATGTTGACTTGACAAAACATTCATTGATGTTGACTTGACAAAACATTCATAGTTGACTTGACAAAACATTCATTGATGTGACTGACAAAACATTCATGAGTTGCTTGACAAAACACATTATTGATTGATAAAACATCATTGATGTGACTTGACAAACATTCTGATTCTACAAAACATTCATGATGTTGACTTGACAAAACATTCATTGATGTTGACTGACAAAACATCATTGATGTTGACTTGACAAAACATTCATTGATGTTGACTTGACAAAACACATTGAGTTGACTGCAAAACATTCATTTGACTTGACAAAACATCATGATGTTGACTTGACAAAACATTATTGATTGACAAATGATTGACAAACATTCATGATGTTGACTTGACAAAACATTCATGTTTAGACAACATTCATGTGTGACTGACAAAACATTATGTTGCTTCAAAAATTCATGATGTGACTGACAAAACATTCTGATGTTATTGACAAATTGATGTTGACTAAAACATCATTGATGTTGACTTGAAAAACATTCATGTGACTTGAAAACATTCATTGATTGACTTGACAAAACATTCATGATGTTGACTTACAAAACATTGTTGTGACAACATCATTCTTCATGTACTTGACAAACATCATGATGTACTTGACAAAACATCATATTGATTACAACATCATTGAGTTGCTGACAAATATGAGTTACTTGAAAAATCATGAGTTGACTGACAAAATCTGATTGACTCACATTATGATTGATTGACAAATCATGTGCTTGACAAACTCATTGATTGATTGACAACATTATATGTGACTTGACAAATTCATGTGTTGCTTAAAATCATGATTGATTAAACAATGATGCTGAAACAATGAGTTCTTAACTATGATGTTGATGAAAAACATTGATTTACTCAAAATCATGTTTGACTGAAAATCTGTTTGACAAATTATGTGACTGAACACATGTTGACTTAAAACTTATGTGATTGACAACATTATTATTGACAATCATGATTACTTAAAAACATTCATTTTTGATTCTTTTACAACTCTTGTGTTTTCTCATGATTTGACTGAAATTATGTTGATTGAAAAATAGAGGAACAAAATTTGATTTACAAACTTCATTAGTTCTGACAACTCATATGTTGACTGACAACATTGATTGATGACAAACTCTATTATGCAATTGGTAGACAACATTCATTATGTTGCAACACATGATAGAAAAACATGATGTGATAAAAAATTAGATTTGCTGACTTGATGTATGAAATTTTTTTGAAACATTGATGTTGATAAAATAGGTGAAAACATTTGATAAATCTGTTGATTCATGATGTTGACTTGACAAAACATTCATTGATGTTGATTGACAAAACATTCATGAGTTGGACAAAACATTCATAGTTGACTGACAAAACATCATGATTTACTTGACAAAACATTCTTGATGTTGACTTGACAAAAACACTACAAACTTCATTGATGACTTGACAAAACATTCATTTGTTGATCACACTTAACAAAACATTCATATTGTGAACAATGATGTGACTTACAAACATCATGATTTGCTTACTTCTTGAGTTATTAACATTCATGATGTGACTTGACAAAACATTCATTGATGTTGATTGACAACATCATGATGTGACTTGACAAATCATAGGACTGACACTTTGATGTTGACTAAAAACATTCATTGATGTTGCTTGACAACTATTGAGTGACTTGACAAAATTTGATTTGTTGACACATTCAGATGTGACTTGACAAACATTCTGATTGACTTCAAAACATTCATCGATTTGATCTTCATTGAAAATTTTTTTTTTTTGATGTTACTTGCAACTTTTGTGGTTGCAACATTCTTGTTTGCTTAAACATCATGATGTTGATTGACAAATCATGTGTTGATTGCTTCTGGTTGACTTGACAAACATTCATGATGTAGAAAAACATCATGATGTGATTGACAACATTCTTATTATTACAAAACATTGATGTTGATTGACAAAACATTCATTGATGTGACTTGCAAAACATTCATCGAGTTGACTTGACAAAACATTCATGATGTGACTGACAAACATTCATGATGTTGACTTGACAAAACATTCATTGATGTTGACTTGACAAAACATTCATGATGTTGACTGAAAAAACATTCATTGATGTTGACTTGACAAAACATTCATCGATGTTGACTTGAAAAAACATTCATTCATGTTGACTTGACAAAACATTCATGAATGTTGACTTGAACAAAACCATTTCATGATGTTGATTTGAAAACATTCATGATGTGACTTGACAAAGTAATTCATTGTATGTGATCTTGACAAAACATTCATTCGATGTTGCTTGACAAAAATCATTCATTTGATGTTGACTTGACAAAACATTCATTGATGTTGAATTGACAAACATTCATTGAGTTTACTTACAAAACATTCATGATGTTGACATTGACAAACATTCCATGATGTTGACTTGACAAAACATCATGATGTTGACAATTGACAAACATTTCATCGATGTTGACTTGAAAAACATTCATTGATGTTGACTTGAAAAACATTCATTGATGTTGACTTTGACAAAACATTCATCGATGTTGAACTTACAAAACATTCATTGATGTTACTTGACAAAACATTCATTGATGTTACTTGACAGAAACATTCATCGAGTTGACTTTGACAAAAACAGTTTTGATGTTGACATGACACAAACATTCATTAGATGTTGACTTGACAAAAACATTCAGATGTTGACTTGACAAAACATTCATCGATGTTATTGACAAAACATTCATGATGTTGACTTGACAAAACATTCATTGATTTGACTTGACAAAACACATGATGTTGACTTGATCAAAAATTATTGATGTTGACTTTGACAAAACATTTCATTTCGATGTTGATTGACAAAACATTCATTGATGTTGAACATGACAAAAACATTCATGATGTTGACTTGAAAAACATTCATGATGTTGACTGACAAAACTTCTTCGATGTTCATTTATTTAGTGACTTTAAGAGGAAAATACTCTGTCTTGTTTGCCTCTGGTTTGGACAATAGTAAGTCATGTTTGACTCATAGAACTACACCCTCTTTGGCTTTTCTAAGAGGTGCATTGTTTGAGAGTGTTAACTCGTTTTATGACTGGATGTGACAACAAGTTTTGAAAGTTACATCCTCGTTTGGTACTCATCTCCAGCAGTTGTGAGTCACATTGTATTCGATATAACATGGGCCTTTTAAAAGATAATCATTCATTTTTATTTTATTTTGAATTTTCTTTTGTTGAAGACACGACTGCCTTGTTTGGGTTTTTTTTTCTTTTCTCTTTCTCTGATGATTTTAAAATATTTTTGATCCCATGATGCAGATGTTAATAATGCTGCTCGAAGCTTGAAAAAAAAAAAAAAAAAAAAGAAGAGAAAAACAAGGATGAGGTAAAATTTTAGTAACAGTTTATTAACAGAAACATTGTGTGAACTTTTCAGGTTTTCCCTTGGTCAACAAGACAGGACAATCCATAACACAAAACACAAGGTGGTGATGGTTACTCTGTCTGACAAACTATCACTGCCTTTTAAGATGTGTTTTGTTTCTTATCGTTATCAAAAGTAAAACATCAGCATCATTGCTGAAAGGCAGAACATTCAACTAGTCTGTGGGTACTTGCAGGAAAAGGGGACACATAAGCATTTTACACTTATGGGTTGTCAACGACATTGAAGAGTGAGCAAGAAGAAAAGGCAATAGTATGTGCTGTTGATTTAAAATATTTTATTTTAAAACACTGTAGATATCTGCCTTAGGTTATGCATTTGATGCTGATAATATTGATAAAACAACTGTTTTTTGTTTGTTTGTTTGTTTGAAATGCTTTTAACTTTTTATTTGCGAGTGTAATGAAAATGAAAGTTGAAAGAAATAAAGCAGATGAATTAATAAGACAATCAGGGCTCTTATGATTTAGATGAGAGGTTTCCTCGTTGTTGATTTTTATATACTTATGATTTTTAAAAAATGGATTAATTTCTTCATTTTTTTTTTTTTTTTTTTGCTTTACTGCAAACAGAAAACATGAGTATGACGTCCAAAACTTTTACCTTCGCCAAGAAACACAGTATGCCCTTCTACTTTGTGTCTGCTGCTAATGGAACGAATGTTGTCAAGGTCAGTGTTTTACCCCCTTCATCTCTCTCTCTCTCTCTCTCTCTCTCTCTCTCTCTCTCTCTCTCTCTCTCTCTCTCACTCACTCACTCACACACACTCCCACCCAGCACCATACAACACACTTTCTATTCACAACATTCATACAATTCAAATTTTCGCATTTCAAAATTCATACGTGCAGTTTAATATCAAAATATTCCAGTCTTTAGAGATTCTATAAGAAGAGGAATACAAACATATTTTAGATTTTCATCTCATAGTTATGCAGGTATTTAAGTTGATACCATATATATTTTATAATTGAGTCTCATAGTATTGTTCAGGTTTTTTTATTATATTATATTTATGTATTATATTATTATTATTATTATTTTATTATTATTATTATTTATTATTATTATTATTATTATTATTATTATTATTATTATTAATTTATTTTTTTGCAGTAGTTATATTTTCATTTTTTAAGTTAATTACTTTTTACAGACTATAGCTTCTGGAAGCTTAATTATTTACTTTTCATGTGAACCAAGTTGGTTTATTATGTTTTTGTGTGCAATTTTAAAGATGATGCAATGCTTGTATTTCAATGTGAATGATTTGAGTAATTACTGTTTTATTTCTTTCCCCGCTTCAGAATTTTGAGTTGGATCCCGCCTTTAAAAGCAGTGGAAAGAAAGATGACAGCGACAGTGATGATGAAACAGATACGAAAGAAAACAAAGACAAGAGCACGTCCTGAGGTCTAAGGGCAATTCTTGTTGAAGACGTATCTATCGCCTTTTGTATTTATGATAATTTATTTACGAATGAAGTTTTCAATAGAGTGGAGAAAATGGTTGGAAGAATGTTAGTATCAATGTGTTACTGTGAAATGAATGGTATAGTAACTGATTGTAATTTGGATGCATTTAGATTGGTGAACAACGTTGATTAATAAAACATTAAAATTACTGGGGAGACCTTTTTTTTTCACTTCACATACTTTGAATATTATTTAATTTTTGGTTCACCTTTAAGAAAAGCAATTTTATCTCTTTCACTTTTCAATAAAAAGCAATGCTGTTAGTAAAAAAAATAAACTTAATTTTTGAAAACATATCTATAATAGGAGGCTGAAAAGAATACAGTAATGCATATTAGATTGATTGTATGACATGTTTTTCAATTTCGATCATATAGTATTTAATGTATTGAAATTTTGTACAAGTGTGTAGAATGATATAGGTGAGTGATATGGCTGTTGCTTTTATGGATATATTTATATCACAATATTAGTACAATACAGATTGTATTGGGGTTTTATCATTTTTGACTGCTGAATTTTTCGCTTTTATGTTATGCATTTATTCTCAGCATTGTTTTTTGTTTTTGTTTTTTTTTTTTGTTTTGTTTCCGTCAATGAATTCATTGGTGCATCATATTTCGTTCTTAAAACAAAACAAACAAGAAAAATATACACGCTCCAGGACATCATTTTTTTTTGTCTCTCAGGCTTGTTAAATAGCAATGCAATATCATTGTAGCTGATTCATACATATTAAAATTTTTTGCCTGTTTGAAAGAAATGATGTTGCTTGGTAAATAGTAATTTACCATAATCGTTTTACTTGTTTTCATTCTTAAGCTAGTCTGTAAGTTGCGGGTGGTTGGATGGGAGCATCACCCTTGAATCATATACCTATGATGTTCGCATGGGTGTACGATCCGATAGTGATGTCGTTTCTTCTTCTCTTTACTAGCCTATCCTGCTTCTTTGGTTTGTGATTGTATTTTTGACAGGGGATATTTTTTTTCTGTAAATCTTCTGCCTGTTTGTTCTTGGTTATTTATAATTTAGCTTATGATATCTTTAGGTTATGATTTTGATTTACATTTGTACTATTTTTGTTGGATTGCTTGTTTTTTT
This sequence comes from Berghia stephanieae, assembly GCF_034508935.2. Classification (NCBI taxonomy): domain Eukaryota; kingdom Metazoa; phylum Mollusca; class Gastropoda; order Nudibranchia; family Aeolidiidae; genus Berghia; species Berghia stephanieae. The sequence goes on along the minus strand of NC_088362.1, from coordinate 102,532,062 downwards.
GTTTCAGCGGTCTCTCATATAACCTCAATTGTGTTGGAAGAGACCTAAAGCAACAAACAAAAAAAAAACCAAAAAAAACCAAATTAGCTGAAAAAAAAGGGGGGAGGGAAAGCATAATGTGATATCATCCGTGTTTTGTTTAATGTCGCATTTCAAGCACAAAAGTTTTATTTCCATCATTTTAATATGTTCCTTTTAATGTACAAAATAGATCTTTTTCTACCCTTTTAACAGTGAGATATAACTCGATTGTTCAATCTTTATTCTTCAGCAAGACAATATGATTGTCTTATAATTTTTACATTATCTTATAGGTACAGTCTTTTGTTTTTATTTCTTTCTTTATCTATGATCCAGATTTCAAGCTCATAAAACTGTCACTTTTGTTGACAATGACCACTCTCTCTCTCTCTCTCTCTCTCTCTCGTTCTCTCTCTCTCTCTCTCTCTCTCTCTCTCTCTCTAACACACATCATTTCCCTCCGTCTCTTGTTGAATTTAACACCTTAAACTCGATATTTTCACAATAAATGCTGTGCTAACCCTTTAATCAAAACCACTATATTATATAAAGATGAAGGACAAGCATGTTTGTAGAATGTGACCCACTGTCTCAAATCGGTATCATGTCGGGGTGAACCAGATGCCAAGAATGGGATTCTAATTGTAAAATAAGCAGAATTTTCAGATTATCGAGATTGTACTCGCTGACTCGCCGAGCCCAACACTTTTCTGTCGTCGACTGTCTGGATTTTAAGGGACATTTTTTTAAAACCTGATCTTGTTATTGGCTGAAGTAGGGTTTTGAGCCCGAAATGTTCTGTGTTTGATATTTTGTTCTTTTTGAAGCTGTCCTATTCATCTTTGTACATTGCGACATACCTATTACTGTTTTGAGGTAGAAGGTCACAAATGATAATCTTCCGATACACAAATAGTTTAATGACATTATTTTCTTTCCATACAATCCATAAACCTTCCTGACATTTACCCAAACTCCTTGAATCAAAGTCAGCCCAAACCGCTCTATTTAAAAAAAACCCCATATATTTTTGACTTTTCTTCCTGTGATATTGACAAAGATAGGAATCAATATTTTTTGATGTTGCTGGTTTCAATCCAACCTAATCTTATAGTAAAAACCACTTAAATTGAAAATTGCTGTCATTGTTGTCAGACCAGCACTACAGAGCGAAATACTTCCAAAATTTAAAATTGCGTTTTATCAAAGCAGAGTCGGTGTGACATGTGTCTATGGTCTTCATGCATTTATTTTAAACTCAATTTTTAAAAATAAGTTAAGCTCTAAATTCAAATTTTAAGCACCGAGTTCACGCCTGAGATATACTGTTTTGTAGATGATTGGTCACATTTCACTCTTTTTCACAGTTTGGTTCATGTTGAAAAAGCAGAACTTGGGTCATCGAAATGTATTTTTTAATTTAATTATATGAAAAACGACTTGTATTACTTGTCGGTATGCTCTTGCTGTTTCAACAGATGAATTGATCTTTATTTATATCTCTAATGTGCATGTGCCATTTTCACCTCCTCCCCCCCCCCCCTCTCTCTCTCTCTCTCTTTCTCTCTATCTATCTATTTATATATCTCTTTGTATTTCTCCCCCCTATATCATAAATACCATATCTACTTATTACAGGATGCACAATATTGTATCTAGTGTGTATTGATGTTTGTTTCAAGAGTGTGCCTGCTGTTTGTTAGCTTTTTTTATTTTTTTTTCGTTTTAAAATTTTTTTTTTGGTGTGTTTCTTTAGTTGTCTTTCGTTCATTTCATAACAAATAAATTCTTCATAGATAATTTAAAAATAATAATTTTACTAAAAAAAAGAAGAAAAAAAGATATAGACATGTTAGGGGATTTGTTAGGACACATTTTTATAGCCGCTATCTTGCCCCCCTAGCAGTAGTGAAAGAAGATTGTTAATTTTATGCTGAGTAATGTAGAATAAGGATCTTATTATTATTAGCGCCTTAATTCATATGGACAAATACACAGTTTATTGTCACTTGGAACAACTGCAAAAGACGTCTAACTTCTAAGTCATGACACAAGACCGAAGGGCTAGAGCTCAGGTGGTCACTGGTTCGGATAAGTAAGTTCATATGGACAAATGACTTTGACTGAACTACCTTGTCCACCTTGTGGCGTAAGTGAGGGTAATCTCTCACTGTCTAGTCCGTTTCCGATACATATCAAAATCATGTCTGTTTTCCCTGTTCTACATCTTTTTTCCTTTGTTCTGGAATGAGATTCTAAATAATATTAAAAAAACAAAGACAAAAGCAAACAAATAAAACCAAATAAAACATTATAATATACACTCTTACCAAAGCCCTTGCTGAAAGGGAAATACTTTTTGTATGCATATTAAATAATGTATCTCAGTGGGAGATGGGGATTTCTTTTTGTTTTTTTCTCTCCCTCTCTCTCTTTTTCTTCTAAAGCATTTCCTTTCAATCATAATTATTAGTTGTCATAGACTATTGAAAATATTTAAATATTCCCTTTTTGACTGGAATCCTATAAAATTCCATTGAAGGGGATCCAAAATCAATGCTGCTGTTTGAATATCGTACCAGACCGTATACACAATCCACACTGATGGATTGCTCCGGGGATGAACCCTTTCTGTTGTTTGTTTGAACTAACTTATTTAGACTTTAGTTAACAAAAAAAACAAACAAAACAAATTTTATTAATTCACTGATGCGGATTTTGTCACTTTCAGCCCTTTGTGGATTTCTTAAATTTGTTGTCATTCACATCTCAAACAATTCTTAATGTTTTTGATTATATATTCATGCATACTACATTATTATAGGGAGATTGGAAAATAAAACTGAAATCGTGAAATGATATGAGTACTTCTATTTCTTTTATTTCAAAAGATTTCTTTTTGTTTGTTTTCTCTCCATTTCTCTCTCTCTACCTCCCCAACCCCCTCACCTCTCTATTTTTCTATCGCAATCTCTTTCTCGGCTCTATCTAACAAACTGTTTATCTCCCCCCGCCCACCCCCCAGATCTTTATCAAAAGTGTAAAAGCTGTATGTATGAAATTAATGTTATCACCAATAATGTTATTCCAGGATGCTGATTAAAATATTATGTGTGATGAAATGAAGTTGGAGAATTCTTTTTCTTTCGATTTCTTTATCTTTTAAAAAACCAGATGTTGAGAATGAATTTAAAGTTAAAAAAAGAAACGAAGCTTTATACTTTTTTCTGTGGAGTGCAGCTTTGTAGTCTTGTGGTATGACACTCGTCTTCAGACTGGTTGGTCCTGGGTTTGAGGACTGAGCAGCACAACGTTGAGTTCTTGGAAAATGTCTTCACTCACATCCGACACGTCATATTTTGTATTGTTTTGATAAACTACATGAATCCCATTTACCCTCTCTATTCAAATCCTCACCACACTCAGGTGTAAAATGAGTGCCTAGCCGATAACAGCTTTGATTCTGTTGAAAATAAAATGTAGCAGTAGAGTAGAGGCGAAATGTCTCGTCCTACAGGTAAAGTGTTGCTGTTGGCTTGAGACCCCTTGTAATGTGTTTTGTACACATTTTGTTTATATTGGTTGGTCTATAAAAGCCCGTGATTTAATATGATTTTATTTTATGTTGTTTGTTTTTGTTTTCAAGGGTTTTACGGCGCTTGCGACACACTTAGGTAATTTCAGCGCCACTGACAATGAAAAAAAATGGAAACGCCAAAAAATTCTAGATTCACAATTACAGCACAAATGGAAGAAAAAAGACAAAAGGGAATGGTTCAAATAGGGAAGAGACGTAGATTCCAAGACCACACTATCAGTATACTTAGTTTGAGATCACCATGGGAGATCAATAGACCCCAACAGTTATTTTATTTATCTTTTAATTTAATTTTTTTTGTAAGCATACGACCCTCTTTTTTTGACCAAGGGGAAAATGCAGTCCCAGATGGTGCAAATTTAATCCACGTTTGAACCCCACATTAGCACTCATTTTTTCCATCTGTTTTTCTTTTGTGTAGGTATTATTACATACATATTAATGCATGTTACCACTCTCAATTTTCTAAATCTGAAGGATAGATTAAAAAACAAACAAATACCCCCCCCCCCCCCCAACAAAAAAATAAAATAAATAAAAATAAAAATAAAATAAACTGAAAGTAAGTCTGTAATGTAATTTTCTTTCAATGTTGCCGTATTAATACATATATAATATAATAATGGATATATTATAGGATATGTCAATGAAAATGAATTTAATAATTTGCATTTAACATCATTTACAAGTTGAAATAATTACATTCGAGAACGGCAAGGCAGACGTAACGATATTCACAATTTTCAACAATTTAAAAATTATTTTCATCTGTTTCATGTTTACTACGTCACAGTTTCCTGTTGACATTATATTATAATCATAAACAATATTGAAATACAATGACCAAACACATCCATTTTTCATTTTCACCAACAAAAAAAAAAAAAAAAAAAAGGAACCAAAAAAAAAAAAAAAAAAATAAAACCAACTTTTACTTTAAATATTGATCGATTACAATGATCGATAACTTGCCAAAAGCTCTCAAACCCAAGACTTAGAAGTCTGAAGTTTAAGGGTTTTGTGATATGTTGGGGCCATCTTTAACAATGTATAGTATAAAGTAAACAGTTCTCGGCCAAAATGGAAAAATATTGTTTTGTCAGTGTATGACAGAATTCATAAACTCACAATTTGTGTCCATTCATTTATAATTGTTTGTCACTAATTCCTGTTAGTTTATAGTAGATGCTGGCCCTGACACTTAAGAGCATCTTGAATGAAGTCAATGACAAATAATAATAACAAAATAAATAATAATAATAATAATAATAATAATAATAATAATAATAATAATAATAATAATAATAATAATAATAATAATAACGATGAAGAAACATCAACATAGAAAACCTTGGATACGTTATTAAGGGGAACACGTATTATGTATATTAAGGTCAGTATGCTGTTATAGACAGGAACAATATCATCGTTGAATCAAAATGTATTGTAAACCAATTTGGTGATCCCCTCCTGTCCTCTTCCATCAGTTCTGTTTTACACCCTTTAATTCGTTGCAGAATCAAGATCTAACTATAAATAACAGAACAAAAGGATACATGAGCATATGGTACATAGGTTTGTCTCTAGAGTATAGAATTCTAAGCTGTAATCTGTTACCACAGGATCAAATGAATTGAAAACGCAATTTCTAAGTATAAAATACAATGAGCTAGCGGACCCCCCTCCTAAAACAAAACAAAACAAAACAAAAAAATCAAAACAAAGTAATATAAAACAAAACAAATGAACAGACCGAAAACACACACGTGATATTTACTGTGGTGTAGGTATCGGTATCCAATTCAAAAAGTATTGGAACCATAAATGGCATTTTTTAAACACAGGAGAGAAAATACTTTGCATTGAACATTAAGTGGACACAAATGTTTCAAGCTAAAAATTATTCTTCAGCCCCACCAAAATTAATCTTCGTACAACAACCCTTAAGATTATACATCACTCTGTACCATTACAGTAAAGATGTAAAAATGGTTTATTAGCGTTAATTTTTTATTTTAATCGTTTAAAAATAATACGAAGTATAACTATGTATCGATAACCTCAAAATATTTCCTGGATATTTGCATAATATAATATTATATAAAACTCAGTCGTATGATGATGAAGTCCTCTTAAAATTGACTCTCAAGCTATGTATATCTGAAGGCTATGGAATGGATAACAAGTTTTATAAAGATTACTGTGTGTTACTATAATTAAATGCAACCTCCGTGGAATAAAAAAATAGCACAGGTTCATCATGGAATGAAATGGAATTGGTCTTTTCCGATTACTATTTATAATTGATATGAATATATCATGTGATGACATCATTTCAATATTGAAATATCAATATCGATTATGACAGGAATGTATCTCTAATCACATTGATGGACCAAAACAAATGTATAGTGTCATTTGGCACCAAACTGACAAGAGTGGAAAACTTGTAGAATACCGATGCGAATCTTTTAAATAGCTGAAACAATTCAATGAATTGATTGGTCATTTTATTACTCGATCCCCAACCGCTCACAAAATTTGAAAATACAAAGCATTAAAACTGGATCTCTAACAAAACTTGAATGGACCAAAACAATTAAGCTCAAAACTGACAGGGAATATTCAAGTAGCTCTATACAGATTCGAATCTTTTCTTTTGAACAATTTAATTAATAGATTAGTCATTGTATGACTCATCCATCGTGTTCTCACCAATAAAACGGGGTGTAAAATAATAGATTATTAAAGATGCATGTTTTGAAAATTTGTTTTAAATAATAATAGAAAAAAAAAAAGGAGCAGACTACTCCAAACTGAACATTGTTGATGATCACCCACACATTCAAACAACTAATGACTGGCAATTTATTTCAATCAATGGTTTAGAACACCATGCAGATTTGAGATGATATCGCTTTGTTATTTCATGTTAATTTAGATCCAAAAGATCACACCACACACAAACTGTTTGATGATTATTTGAGTGATTTATATATAAAATTTGCTAAATTTAAATGGATGATGTCAAATAAGTTATCCAGGTGTTTTGCATAAACGACTTAAAATTATCATGAAATGTATAAAACAACTAAAAACAAGAGTAACAATTGACATAATTATTAAAATGCATTGTATTGTTGTAATTAAATGGAATGCACGTTTTAAAAAGAAAACAAAACAATAACAACTGGAATGTTCATGACTGTTTAGGATGGGGAAAAAAAGTTAAAAAACAAAACAAAAACAAATCAAAACAATAATTAAACAAACAACAACGTTATATCATACTAGGTTTGATACTGTAGTCAAATGAAAACCTTTCCAGTTTAACATGATATAAAATAAAGCTTTGTACATTGTCACAAAGGCACATCAGTGTTAGAGATAGGACCCTTCAACAAATGGAATGGTGGAACAGTAAGAAACAGTCTTCGACTACAAACAATTACTACTAATTATCATCTATCAGAATTCAGTATTGATTCTAAATTCTAATATTTCAAAAGACTACAAATCAAAAAGGGAAATATTCGTCTGTCGAATTACTTAATATTTACTATAGTTTAATACGCATAGAGGTATAGTGTGGTTAACAACACTACATCACCAAACAGAAACAAAAACATCAAAGTAACAAAACAAACCAAACCAAATAACGACAGTAACAAAAGAAAACAAAACCATAGCAACAACAAAAACACATAGAATAAATACAAAACTTTGCATCTCAAATTCTCACCCATAAGAGATTTTAATGAAGAAGTTTTAAATTTGTTTTTAAAGGTTTAACGGCAACACATTAAGGTCATATCAGCGCCAGTAAAAAAGGAAGAAAATAGGACAGTAAAAAGTTCTAGAATTACAGTTAAAGCACCCAAAAAAAAGCAAGACAATGGAGAATTGGTTCAAATAGGGAACATATGTCGATTCCAAGAGCACACTATCAGTTTGAGCTCACAAAAATGTCTCATCCTGACACAAACACAGGTCCCCACAAAGAGGAAAACACTCAAATGTTAACAAATCATATACATATATTTTATATGTAAAACAAATAATAATACAATGCATAACGAAGAGATGGTTAACAAGACAAAAAATATCATCTCCCAAAATTCTAACTATACATTTGACAGTTTTCCTCCCAGCCAGGGTATCTAGTCAGGGCCAGGACAAAACCAAGTAATCTCATTCCAAGACAAAGACAGAAAGCCTTTTGGAAAAGAGATAAAGGGTATAGAAGACACAGAAAGTGCCTCCCTGTCCGCTATGGGAGGTTTGGAACCCCACCGAGTAATGAAGAATCAAATATTTTAAAACAAGACATCTCTATATTTAAGTAAACCACTATTGCGGTAGTCTTTTTTTTTTCAAATTATGTTTAAAGTTTGTAAATATTGAACATAAAATCAGTCACGGGAACAGGATTGACAAGCACATAGAGAATAAATAATAATAATAAATAAATACATTACTAAGATGATGACTTATAACTGGCAAGTTACCTCTCGGAAACGTCTTTAATCATAAATTGTTAAGTAGGTGAAAATCAATTGTGATTGATTGTAATTCTTGACACCAAATTAAATTAATCAAGAACAAACATGGGATATGGTTAAAATATATTACACTTGTTTGGATTGATTCTCAAAACTGAATAGAGGATATTAAATGGACTTAATCCTTTTTCTAAAACAATGAAAAAAAAAAGACCAAAAAAAAACCTACAATCCTACATATGATTAAATTTGAACTAATACCTCATTTCAGCTGTCACTTTCACATATAAATATTTTTCATTTACTCCACACTCAATAGCATTGGATTCCTACTCAACATTCAATCACTGAATATTTCAATGATTCAACTTTTCATAAAAAATCAACTCACAGTGTGAACTATGACGATATTTGCTAAAATTGACTTACTGCATAAAATTCAAAGATCCATTATGGATTGTCAACAAACGCAATAAAAATAATATATGACAATAAACCGATCACTCAACCTTATATTAAATGTTATGTGTGCTTAAGCCACGGGGGGGGGGGGGGGGGGGGAGAGAGAGGGAGGAGAGAGAGAGAGAGAGAGAGAGAGAGAGAGAGAGAGAGAGAGAGAGAGAGAGAGAGAGAGAGAGAGAGAGAGAACACAAAAAACATAGACATTTAACAAAATATTCCAGTCTCATTTACAGGAATCCACAATTTCCAGCAATATAAATGTTAAAAAACAACACATGCCTATATTTTTCTCTTTTTTTCCCCCTTTGTGTGTCTGTTAAAAAAAGTATAATATGCATTTTAAAATATTACTTAAGATATCTTTTTTTTTCATCGTATTCTCACCTCTACCTACAATATATTGTTTCCGCCGCACGTCTCTAAAGATTCGCACACATCAATATCTCATGTAAATTTTTATAGACTCATAACTCAAAGCCCAATGAAGGAAGTTGGACATTTCAAGATACAGCATATTGATATAGTAAAAAAAAAAATGTAATTTAATAAACTCCACAGTTCTTCAGGTCTCCTAATGCTCTCTGCAAAAATCTCCTTATCTCACTTGTGATTATAATACAATGTTCTATTTCTGTTTATATATATATATATAAAGAATGAATGAGTAGCATTATAGAATCTGTGCAGTTGATGTATTCAATACCTAAAGTGATTAAATAAGTCATCCAGAATTAAAGCCGTGCACACAATGGAGACCCCTGATAGCTTAGATGGTATAGCACTCGCTTTATGAGCAATGGGACTGATATAAATCTCGGGTGCAGTCAAGATTTTTTTTCTGATCCTTCTGTCCACCCAACAGTGTTTTGGTGGTTAGGTCTCTCAGATCTAATGGAAAGTACTTTGTAATAGATAAGCTTCTTACCAAAAGGAATTGGTAAGCACTTGCTTTTGTCTATTTGTGACTATAAAAACTTTGATAAACTCCAGTTCCATGGAATTTATGGCTCTAGAGAATTCTACAATTAATTAAAACTGTCCGTCACAAGCAGCAAATGCACTTGTTGCCCTATAGAATAAACACACATTTTCCCCCCTTTTTGTCCAAACCATTCTTGTTTCACATAAGATTAAATTAACATGACATCCAAATTTTCAAATTGTCAAATATAAGACTTCTGATTGTGACGTTTGACAAGTTGAGAGGTCATTTTTATTAATAACCATTTGAAGCTAAAGGTCAAAACGTGTTTGGTCACAGCGCCACCGTGTGGTGGGAATTGACGTGAGCTGGAAACGATACAAGGGCATTAATTGTGATGTAATTAAAGTTTTGTTGAAACTTTCTAGCAAGTTGAAATAATTAGCCTATGTGGTTGAAAATGATTTTAAATAAAATAATAAATAATGAAATAATCTCCCTTAGTGTTCTCTCTCTCTCTCTCTCTCTCTCTCTCTCTCTCTCTCTCTCTCTCTCTCTCTCTCTCTCTCTCTCTCTCTCTCCTCTTGATCTCTCATCTCTTTCTAGACTCATCTCACTACATCAACAACAATTGCAATATAATTTATTGTCACAAAACAATTATGATATGGCAAAATCAAGCTGAAGACTAGGGTTTACCATGAATAAATAGAATATGAGCCATTATTGACGACAATTAGTGAACATGGCAAGAACATAACGACTGGGTGACATGGACTTAGATCACCCACCGTCGGGATCTTTTAATTCATTGGGTACAAAAACATGAACTGTTTAACGATCTGAAGCTTATTTCACATAGGTCTACATTGTCTTTTAAATAGTATATATAAGAAAACTTGATTGAATCGTTATGAAAAAAAAAAATCTTATAAAACATATTTAGAAGTCAATTACAAAATCAGCATCTTTTTTTCTGCAGATTCGCAGTGGTAAACATCTAAATGCAGACACATTTTGAACACTTAACAGTCTGTTATATTCTCAGAGAAATAACTCTTAATTCTTTATGCTATGCGACTTAAAACGTTATATTGTAGAGAATGAAAAAAATCAAGAAATATTTGAAAATATAATTTGTGTTTTAAAAAAAATAAATAATATTGCTTTTTTGCTCCCTCGCCCAATACAAAATATTACAACTCGACCCTCTACTAACAAAACATTGAAATGAATAAAACTCATTGAAAATACTTTCATATTCTTCAGCTATGTGAAATTTTACCCATGTACAATTAACAATTAAGCATTTAAATACATATTATCGCATGGCCAAATATTAAATATATAATACACCGCACAAGTTTGTAGACATAATAACATTTGTTTTTGATGTTATAACTTGATGGAATGATGGGGTAAGTAATGAAAACATGATAAAATATTTGTTTTTAAATACTAAAAACGAATCACCAAACGATGATTATAATTTCTTATCATTCAAGTACAATGAAACGTGTTACAATGACTGGATACAATATATAACTATACAAACTGGTTGCAATGTCAACAGCTGGTATTTGCAACCAAGAACAACAATCTATTTATTTTATCATCTAGTGTTATCATCAAACAATAGTGAAAGAATTGTAGGTTTCACATTTAAAACAACACAAAACAAACAACAAAAACAAAAACAAACAAAACCTCACAATAATAATAATGTAGCTTTACTTGCGTTTAACGGTAACTTATGTCTCCATTGATAATACCAAGTGCGAACATAATATATCTTTTGTACACAAATAGAAAGAATGGCAAAAGGCTTGCACTCCCTCGACGAATGGGGTAGATTAGTACACGACTTAAGAGGAGTATTTGTATCAGTTATAGACATTGATTATCTAGTTATAAATGGAAATACATTCAGACCTATGTGTCCATATTTACATGTTTGATAACCCAGATTTGTAGTGGGAAAACTTTCAAAGCAATGCAAAACAGTCTTCATTAAAAAAAAATATTAAATGAAGCTCATGATTGCGTTCGGTTATCAAATGTGCAAATATGTTCACACAGGTTCAGTATAGTTAACACCAAAATGGTTTGGGAGAAAACTCACTTTGTCTGTTCCGCTTTTGCAATATTGAATTGTCCCATCATTTGTACAAGTGTGAATTATATAAAATATTTTAAATATTTGTCTAAACCAATTAAATTGATCTGGAATACACCTCAAAGCTCCTTTAAAACTCTTAATAAAGCCAGTGGGATTTCCATTATAATAGCATTCCATATCCCATGCACAAGATGTGACTGAAAAACACCGGAAGGGGCTGAAATAAATATTTTCCATCAACGAAAACAAAATTCAATCCTTTTGAACCATTATATTATCCGAAGGAAATAACACTTTTGTTGAAATGGCTAAGTCAGTCTGATTTCCACCTTATATTTATTGAAACAGATCACAAGGACATCAGTTTGTTCTTCGATATCCATCATTACTTTCCAATGTTTGAATATATTTCCAAACTGAATCAAGGACACGTGTTCAATACCAGTGCAAAGTATTGAATTGATTATTGCCTTTACCAATTTTCTTGACATTTGAAAAGAGATATTCCATGCTATTTCAAAACTTTACAAGTTATTGCTGAATATATCTAATCACTACAAAATGACAGACACTTTGTCAATATCCCATGAATGAGTCATTACTTGTGTAAAAGTCCGACTTCATGACAGTCAAAATGCTAACTTGATTCAGCTATACTTAGAGGATTACTGCAGAATAAATAACAAAGCAGTCTCATTCTTCCAATCACAAGTTGAAATTATTGCATTATAATCACATGATTTATATAAATTACGATGTAACAATCACAAGTTAGTGGACGATGCCAAGGTCAGTTTCTTGACTGATCTCTCAAGGTTCATTCTATGGCCGACCTGAGAGACACCAAGATTAATGAATTCATTACGCCCCATGTCTACCAATTTCGATCCATCTACACAAGCCTTCGCAAAGCTGACCCGGTACTGGGGAAGTCCTAGACTGTCTAGCCAATCCAGGACATCAATACATGACCAGTCCCAAACAGCCTTGTCGGCAAAAGGCTTGCTGTTGATGTTGCCTTTACTGGTGTTGTTGGCGTTAGAGTCAATGATTTCATCCTCTAAAAACTGTGGGGGTGGGGGAATAAAGGCTTCTTGATCTCCCAGAGAGTAATCATTAAAGTCAGGGGGTGGTGGGGGAGTGATCATATCTTCGATGGACATGTTGGCCATCTTCTCTGCCTCTCCTGGCTCACTGGACAACGTGCTGAGAGACGAAACAGATGATACGTAACTGGCAGCATCATCCTGTTTACGAGAATTTGTTTGGGGTGAATTGGTGAGGAAAGACGGGGGAGGAGGTAGGACGTCGATAGTTACCTCCCTTCCATTATCTCCAAATTGAGGAGGCGGGGCAACAACAGTGGGAGAAGAATTGACTCCTCGAGGTGACAATGAACCATTCATATTGGATTTTTTAATGGTTCCATTACTTAAAGATTTTTCAGTATGGGTATGGTCTTCTGTCACACCAGAAACTGTAGTCACGTGATTACTATTGCTTTTAACAACTGGTTTATCAGATTCAAAACTTTTGATTCGATCACGAATAGAAACCTGAACCTTTTCCCCTCCAGTTTTTGCTGGCTGGACTTCAATGATGTTTGAATTAGAGGAATTAGTTAAAGTGTTGGAGGGAGTTCCTTTATTGCTTGTGGATTGGGTAGGATTTGTAGCTGATTTTTGGGATTTTCTGGAAGGGGTAATGTCCACTGGACCTTTCTTTTCTATGTTTGATTTAAGATTGCCAGATGCCTTTTTGCTGAGATATTCCTGTCTTGCTCTCTCAGCGAGAGCAATGTAATCTGATGACTTAGGACCAGATGGGCTTTTGGGTTGGGAACTATTTGGACTGGGGGATCGCGGGCGGACAGCAGGAGCAATTTTGTCTGAAGATTTCACTTCTAATTTGGGTTTGGGAGCAGGAGGTGCTGCTGTTGTTTTTGGTTTATTCGTAGAGGATGTGACAGACTTGGTAGTTGCTGTTGTTGCCGTTACTGAAATAGGGGCTTTGACAGATGGTGAGGTGTTCGGACTGGTGGATGGCGGGGTTACCTTTGGTTTCGAGGATTTTGGAGGAACTGTAGGAGAAAGTTTGACTGGTTTTGGCCCACTTTTATCTTCAAATATTGCTGCCACGTTTTTCAAATTACGAGGTTCCTCATTACTGGTGTTATCTTTGGTCTTTTGAGATGGCGAACTGGATTCTTCAAAATCATTGTTTTCAGCTGTTTTTTCTGGTACACTCTTTTTAGCCTTATTGATTATATCTGTGTTAAAATATTTGGCTGCCTGTAGCTTCTTATTCCTGTTGAGACGGGTCTCAATATCCTCTACCACAGAGCCGTTGTTGGTCTCTAATCTGGACTTTCGTTTTGCTACAGCAGCTTTCAATGCTTCCTGGTTCAGCTCAAGAGAGGATTTGGACGAAACTAAATACAAAAAAGAAAAAAAAGAAGAAAAAATTAATGTTTTCTTTTGATAAACATAACCTGAATTTCAAATTTTAAAAATGAAATTGATACAATTTGGATTACATAACCTTCATATCAAACAAACGATCACAATTCAAACCCTGCAATATGTTCAATTCTTATTTGACCTCCCAGTCTAGTCAGCCAGCAATGATCAGTCAATGAATTGAATATGATTATGAAAAGTACTCAACAAAGACTAATGTCCTATCAATTAGAAATAAACTTTACTTCTACCAGGATAAACTCAAAATCCATATGCCTGATGGCTCTGATTAACAACATATTAAAGTTATTTTAAGTATCATCAGTTCCAGATTTCTTTTCATGACTCTTTTAAGTAAATTTTGATTGGTGCAAAGAAAACCTCATTGCATATGAAATGACATGACATTTGCCAATATTTACTGTATGGAGTCTTACCCTGTGGCAAACGCTGTTTGACTTCAGCAACTCTCGGCCCATCTGTCTCCAATCTTTTCTCCCTCGCCGTCACAGCAGCTATGATATCTTGCTGCGTAACCCTATCTGGCAGAGTGGAATGAATGGAATTTCTGGACTGTTGTCGGTTGGTCAGGGTGGACTCAGCACTCTTTGTTGGTCCTGCTGATAAAACTGGGGTTGTGGATCCTGCTAGAAGAACAGAAGGAGGAGGTGGTGGTGGTGGTGGTGGTGGAGGTGGCGGAGCAGGAGCTGGTGGTGCTGATGTTGGAGCAGGCGGAGCAGGAGGAGGGGCAGGCATGTGAGAAGGTGGTGACGATTGTTGCTTAGATTTGAAAGCAATATGGGTCTTATTGTTATTGGGTTTGATTATTGAGGGTATAACTGTGCCGCTTTCTTTTCCTTCTGAACTTGTGTTGGATTGAATGGATGACCGACGAGAGCTTTCAGCGCTGGATGCCTGAGAGGGTGTACCCATGACAACACCAGAGGAACGACGAGAACTTGACACACTTTGCTGAGGGGAGGCAACTCCTGGTTTGATTTGAGTTGTTTTTGTCAATGACTTGTTTGATGGGGACGAGTGGTTGCTACTATCTTTACTATTTGGGTCACTTGAGATGGAAATAACCGTCACAGATGATTGGTTCTGACTAATTTGCGATGCTGATGAACGCCTCTGTTGATTGGTTGTTGCTGTAACCTTGACATTGGATTCTGAGCTGTCCATTATGTCAGTAGATTTCCTGCGGTTGTTCAAAGCATGCATTGATTTGATCACAGAGGGTTTTACTGCATTATTCACATTATAATTATCCTCATCACTAGAATCATAATCTGGCTCTGGTTCTGATGGAACACTGTTGTGGACCCCTGGCTTTCTGTGGTTCCCTGAATGTATATCTGCTGTCACAAGAAGAGTAGCATTAGGGTGCTTGTCCACGAAACTCTGAGCATTTTGAACAACACGATCATCAGCAAATGTGACACCGTTTCCATTATGGACCAAGGTTGTTGTCTTTTTGTTATTATTACCCTTGAGAATAGTCTGGTCTGGGGGAGGTGCTGGCAAAACTTTGGTCACACCGTCACCCAATTTTGCATTGTTTCCTGGTCGGAAACTTGATTCGTAGGATGAATCGGTTTTCTTTCTATTTTTAATGTCAGCAGAGACATTTGCGTAAATGGTGTTTTCCTTGGCACCTGTTTTGATCCTGATGACTTCTGGAGTGGGTGGAGCTCCAGGTGGAGTGTGTTGGTT
>NC_088362.1:102488763-102511263 GCF_034508935.2 Berghia stephanieae | reverse complement strand
GACCGATACTGGCCTACACGATAATCTTTCGAGTAATTCCTCAAAGTGGACAAATCATGTTGGACGTTAAGATGTGAACCTGTGAGTTTGACAACGAAGTTTAAGGGATAACCACCGATTTTCCAACAGAATAGGTATCTCTCTCCCTCTCTCTCTCTCTCTCTCTCTCTCTCTCTCTCTCTCTCTCTCTCTCTCTCCCTCCCTCTCCTCTCTCTTCTTTCTCTCTCTCTCTCTCTCTTCTCTCTCTCTCTCTCTCTTATAAAATAAAATAAAATAAATAAAAACATAACAAAATAACAGGGAACTAAAAAAAACACCGCAATGGACCTATAGAATTTCCTTTTCCTTTCAAATGATTTTTTTAATGAGATAAATACGCATCTGGTGGACACCGTGGCAAGAAAATTGCGTTGTTTAAGTCAAGTCAGGAAATCTTGGGTTTGAGACATACTGAAACGTTGCTGGTCACCTCAATCTATCGATTTATGAAGTACACGTGAAACACTCCCTCCCCCCCCCAAACAAAAAACAAAAACAAAACAAAAAAAACATAAACAAACAAACAAACACACAAAAATAAATAAAACAAAACCAAAACCAAACAACTGAAAATAACAATCGTGTTTTGTCATTGCACAACAGACTTAATGCCCCCCCCCAAAAAAAAAAAAAAAAAAGTTAAAATAGATAGTAAGCAGATGACGTCACTCAGCCTTGTTATTGTTTTTGCCATCCGCGTTTGTGAGTTGTTCTCACTAAACTGATTAACCAGACTATAAAAGTTCATGGTTACACAGAGTTTGTGTGTTGGTCCGTTATACTTCCGGATGGCAATGTTGTGAACTCCTTGGCCAAGCGCATTCTATCTATAGGTAACTGGGCTACAAAGAACGTGGATGGTCAATATTGACTTACAGATGCCCATCTCGGCCACTGGTCACCTTGGGTACAATAATGGCGGAAGGACCCGTTATCGTTATCACCATCACCACCATTGTGTGTTGACATGACCTGGGGGTCATCAGGAGTCCTTCAGAATCACATTGTCCATAACTGCTTTACACTGATTACACCCCCCCCCCCCCCCCACAACACACACTCTAGCCAGACAATTTATAGATAGTTCGAAGATGACGTCACTCAGGTCTTTGTTATTGTTTTTTGCCATCCGCGTTTATGAGTAATGCTCACTGAACTGTATTAACCTGACTATAAACGTTCATGGATACACACTGTTTTGTGTGTTGGTCCGTTATACTTCCGGATGGTAATGTTATGAGCTTCTTAGACACGTGCATACTATCTATACTTCATTAGAGCTTTTTTTATATAGCACAATATCCACTAAAATGGGTTCAATGCGCTTTACAAAGGGTCTCTGATTAACAGCGTAACATGTAGAACGAGACATGACGCATGTTAGGCGATATTACATTTTTTTCCGACAGAGACAAGGCTGTTTACGCCAGGTACTCATATTACACCTGAGTACGGTGGGAGAATGTGAGTAAAGATTCTTTTCCAAGGACTCGACTATGCGCCGAGCGAGGCTCGAACCCAGGACCTTCTGATCCGAAAGCGAGTATCATACCACAAGACCACATAGCCGGACTTCAAACATCGATCGAATAAGACGACTCATAACTTGTCAAAACTCTCATTTGGTTTTTGAGACAGCTTTGACAATTTTGATAAATTTTCCTTAACACGATGTCATGGTCAGAAATGTCAGGGCTGAAAGCGGTCCTGATAGTAATGTGGTATAAGCACTAGCCTCACATGAAAAGAGAAACGTATCGATTCCTGGTATTAGTCGAGATTTGTTTATTGAAATGACCAATTTGTCCACCCAACACAGCGATTGCGTAGCTACGTCTGTTATGTATGACGCAAAGAACTTTGCGATAGACTAATGAAATGTCCTGATCAAATGATAGGAGCAATTTGAGGCCATGAAAAGGTCGTTTTTGTGTGATATTCGCCACGAAAATATTTCAATAATTTTTTGGGGGGAAAAAATTAAGGGAAAAACATTCTTTTTCCTCAGTTTCTATCGGATAAATAATGTAAAATAAACAAAAACAAACAAACAAACAAACAAACAAACAAACAAACAAAAAACTGGCGATCTATCTCCAATAGAATAGCAGCCTTTTTTTCTAAAGGGTTTAATAAAGTGTGGAAAGAGTATCAACTTTGTCCACACTTTTTCCGACACTTTAAACAGCTATAACTACTATAATTTAATATAGATTGTCAATGTCTGGTTTATGTTTTATTATGTATCTAGAGAAACTGATAAAAGCGCCCCCCACTCCCCCGCCAAGTTTTGCTAGATAATCCATGGGGCTTATGGCTTCTGAATATTCAGATTGAAATTACTGTTTGCAAAGCTAGGTGAAAAAAACAAAACAAACAAAACAAAAAACAAAAAACCCCGACGATTGTTTACTAAGTGGCCTGCCTGTCTGTGACGCCATAGCACTTGAAATGCATTCCTGTATTGCATGCTGATGTAGACGTGGTTTTAATAAAACATTTTATCACCATTGTAGGGGGAGGATAGGGGGGAGTATTGTTGTGAAATTACAAATAAATCGGGAAGTGAAGCAGAAGGTTCGAATCTTTTCAATGATCCCAAGGCTATATCTCATTTATAGCTTGATTTCCTACGTTTTTATTTATTTTTTTTAAGCCTATGATTCCTACTTTCTTTTTATTTTATATTTTAAAGTTTATGATTACTATTTTCTTTTCCTTTTTTCTTCTTTGACCATTGCTAAGCAATCGACCTTCTACATGCACTTATTAACAGGCGTCTGATTACCAAAATTGTAATTATGATCTGACGTGTACTTATTTTCAGGTATGGTTGCGGGTCAAATTGTTACGTACAGGCTCATTGTTTTAATGGAAATGCTCTCAAACCAACGCAATATATTATTGTTTGTCCACTACAACAAGCCCATAAATACGTTCGGTTATCAGACCTACAAATATAAGCATGTTGTTGTGATCCCATTTAATCGAATTTTTTTATGTGAACAATTTCTGGTTTTAAAAAGGCGTTTAGTGAGAGTACGCCTGTTAGTCTTTTATCGTTGTTTAAATATAATTTAAAGGTACAGTTCAGTATAAGGTGATCAGGGACGGCTGGTAATAATGGGCAGGGTGGGCAAATACCAGCCTGTTTTTTCAAGTTATAAGCTGTATTACCAGGTCCGAAATAATCTAATTTAAATGAGATAATTTTAAAAGTTAGTACAACTTGATACTTCGTACTGAAATCAATTTGTATGTATTTTTGATAGATTGCGAATCACCATGCACCCCGTAATGCATAAACCAGGATACGCTCCTGTTCTTTTTTATCACACCCCCCCCCCCTACCCTTTCCCAACTACTCCACTCCGCCCACATCGTCATCTCATCGTCACGTCGCCTGACGGTGATTTTGCTGTCTGGCCTCTCTAGTTCTAGGTCGGGCTAATTCAAATGAGCCCACCTTATAAACCAGTGAGCACTAAATAGAGATTTTGGCAAACGAACTTTTTCTTATTTATTGCCTTACTTGTGCTGGTACCATTGATGTAATAACATTGGGAAGGTTCCAGTATTGAATTAAATTTATCAATTTACTAATATTATATCAAGTTAGAATTAACTTGTGTTGTTTTAACATATTTGTTTATCCATTTAAATTATTTCTTTTTTTTTTCTCGTTTTCTTTAGTGCTTCTCAAAATTCATTTATTTAAATTGTTGTCTTATTTGTTTGTTTGTTTTTTGTTTGTTTTTTTTTGTTGTTGTTTTTTTTAAAACAAATTAATTCGTTCCCTTTTTAAAAAAAATCTTAAAGTAATTACCGCTGTATTTTTATTGCCAGACTAAATATTTTTGCAAAACAATGTAATTTTCTATTGTATTCCCTCTAATAAAACACTTTTATTCAAAAGTCACGACTAAATAAATATATAAAATACAACCACCATTTTGGTTTACTCAACAATTGAATTAGTATACGAGAAATACTCTTCTGAGAAAGAAGAGAGTTGAATTCTAAGTTATAGAGGAAATAAAGACGTTTAAAGGAAGGGTGGGCAGATTCCGTACTTGCCCGTCCTGAAGCTAATACATACATAAGATAGTTCGCGATGAAGAGGCGGGAAGATAGGGGTTGGTTGGGTAAGGAGTAAAGATAACACGGTCGTTATTGTTATAGTCTAACGAATGCATGAGGAGAGATTGGTAGCATTATTTTGTCTTAAATTGTATTGTATGAATTATTAGCGAAAGCCTAAGATTAAGTAAACTTTGATTTTATTTGTCTTTTTTTGACTATGGAACTGATACTTGTCATAGCAGACCTGCCTACTTGAAATAGGAAAATAAAAATCGTAGTTTTCAGGGTTAATAAAATCGTAGATATTTTAACTATCCTTTAAAAAAAATCACCGGAATTTTCGTCTATTAAGGTATCAAATTTTTAAAAAGCGAGAAAAACTGATTGGAAACGTAATAATGATGGTGATGGTGGTGGTGGTAATAGTGATGGTGGTGGTAGTACTGATGATGGTAATATTATTATTGTTATTATTATTATTATTATTATTATTATTATTATTATTATTATTATTATTATTATTATTATTGTTATTATTATTATTATTATTATTATTATTATTATTATTATTATTATTATTATTATTATTATTATTATTATTATTGTTGTTGTACGTATTGGTGGTATTACGATTGTTGTATTTTTTGTGGTTATAATGGTATCAATTTATTGTTTGGTTCCATTTACCATTTTTTTCCACTTTCATGTATGTTGTCATCAAATTGTATGGTTTAATGGCGAACGCCTAAGATTGAATAAACTTTGTAATATCGTACGGAAATCATCATTGTCGACGACATCGTCGTTGCCATCATTATCATCATCATTAACAACAACAACAACAACATTAACACCAAGTACTACAATAGCAATAAAAACAATATCAACATCATCATATAATTTTCGTCATCGTCTCCACAACTATCATTCTAACCAACAGCACCACCAAAACCACTACCATAATTACATCCTCCCTCACCGTCTCCTCTTCCTCCTCCTCCTCCTCCTCCTCCTCATCCACCACCACCACCGGTACCACTATTCCAACCACTACCACCACCGGCACAATCATTCTAACCACCAAGAGAGCAGTAAAAATGATGCAATTTGAGCTCTGAATGAAACTCGAGTCATATCGCGGTTGTTGCTTCTCGATGAAAACTTTAAAGTTACTACGTACTTCTGAAAATGTAACAGAAATATCAATCTCTTTAATTTTTCGAGTGAACGAAATGGACTTGTATTGTCAAGGTGTTGTCGCATTTTGTCTCGTCGCTTTATTTTTGTTGTTGTATTCTCTTTCGTGATTCCTTTTTGATTACGTTTGGAATAATTAAAATCTACTGGTATTGTCATTTCATTGTGAATGTGGTTATTTGTGGTTGAAATATTTTATTTTTTTAAAGTTGAAATATATATATATATATATATATATATATATATATATATATATATATATATATATATATATATATATATATATATATATATATATATGACCGAATCATCTTTGCCCCACCACTATAAATAGGCTAGAACCGCCACTGAACGTGATGATTCAATGACGGTGGACACGTCTATAATATTACACTTACATTAGCTTAAAAACACGTACGTTGGTTTTGATGTCTAGTCTTCACAGTAAAGAAAAATCTAATTTCTATATTTAATTTTGAGATAATGTCATTTAAAAATCTCTGACCTAAAAATGCACTTTTTAATCTGTTATTTTCCGTGTTTGGATTACGAAGCACAAAGGATTGAAATATTGTAATGAGGAGCAAAATTCTACTTGAATCTTGATGTGACACGCTGATGAATAACACAGTACGTTGCATTAAAAAATCATAGACCCACATCCATAGTTTTAAGTCGAGGCAGATCAAAGGTTTATAAACATATGAAGCAGGTGTAAATAGATACGTAGGCCTATAGAGAGACGGACAGATAGAGATAGACAGAAAAATAGAGATTTAGGAAGAAAAAAAAGAGAGAGAGAAAGAAAAAAAAGATAGAGCGAGAGAAAGAAAGAGAGAGAGAGAGAGAGAGAGAGAGAGAGAGAGAGAGAGAGAGAGAGAGAGAGAGAGAGAGAGAGGAGAAAAGCTAATAGATATTATAATATAGATTGATAGATAGGTATGTAGGTAGGTAAATTGATATATGGAGAGAGAGAGAGAGAGAGAGAGAGAGAGAGAGAGAGAGAGAGAGAGAGAGGAGAAAAGCTAATATATAGATTGATAGATAGGTATGTAGGTAGGTAAATTGATATATATATATATATATATATATATATATATATATATATATATAGAGAGAGAGAGAGAGAGAGCATACATAGAACAGGCATAATATAACTAACGACTTTGGATAAGAAACATAATATCTATGATAAAATCTTTGACAACAATAAAAGGTAGAATTCTGATCGAGCAATCAATTCAGCTGCGGGGAATTTCTTTTCGTGTACATTGCTATTTGTGTTTTTAAACAATCCATTGAAGTCAGCTGGAATGGGATATCTAATTTCTTATCGAATAGAAAGTTTTTATTCTCCAGTTCCAATAAAAAAAAATAAAAATTTAAAAGGACAATGAACACAAACGCACACTGACAGAATGCATATTATTATATTAGCCAAAACATTTTACTTCAAATTATATCAATTAACCAATTAACTTCGCGAATTCCCAGCTTTGTGTGTTTTTTGCCTCGATGAAGGTCATTTAAATCGATCGATATTTGAAAGTCGAATTTCCTGGCCTTTTTCTCAAGTACGAGTATTTTTTTTCGTCTCCAGAATACGGCAGTAAACTGGTTAATCAAGATGCTTCTCTGCCTGTCAATCCGTCTTAGACTTGAGATTTTTTTATACTTCTATGAAGCCACAGCTCAAAGAACTGTTGACAAATTTAGAGTCATCTTAATTCATCAATGTTTCAAGTAATAACTTTCTGGCCAAATTCTAAAAAGGCGATTTGTCGGGATTACGACTCGGCTGGAATGGCACAATAAATACGTTCTTGAATTGAAGTTTGTTTTGGTTTTTTTATTTTCCCCCAAGTCAATCGACGACAATAAAAAAAAAAAAAAGAAACTGAAAGTTAAACAGGCCAATAACCTGGAACGACGGCCCGGCATTGTTGTACGGCCCGATAGCTGATGTTGTTGTTGTGTTTGGTTTTACTCTTGTGGAATTCAATTTATCGACTTGGCTCAGTGCCATTTTCTTATTTTTTTTTTTCTTTTTCTTCGATTAATGTTCCTGTAACACTAGCACTTCTTTCCCCCTCTTCCACGCCCCCCCCCCCCCTTACCCCTCCTCTCTTTTCTGACCAATTCTGTGTCTGGTTTGCCCCCCCCCCCCCCCCCCCCCTTGATTTTTTTTTCCCAACTCAGCGGGAGGTAATGACGACTGTGTCTCATTTTTTATTGTTTATTCTTATCTTATAAATTATTATCCTAAGCAGATAAGATATTATGTTGGACCCCGGCATAATAAGTAATTTGCTTGGCTGTGGTACTGTATGTAAATCTAAACGTAAATCAAAATGCAAAGAGTGCAATAATTCGTTATTTATTTTAAGAGATGTCAAAAGATAAACAAATCGATCCCTTCCTTCCACCGATACGACTCACACAATTTCAACTTTCTTACGAATGAGAACATTCAATTTTCCTTCACACGTAGCATATGCGGCTATGTGGTCTAGTGGTATGACACTCGCTTTCGTCGAAGGTCCTGGTTCGAGCCTCGCGCTCGGCGCATAGTTGATCCTTGGAAAAGGCCTTACTCACATCTCTCACCGTACTCAGGTGTAAAATGATACCTGGCCGTTAACAGCAGTGTCTTTGTCCGAAAAATGTAATACAGGCGGCATGTCTCGTCCTACATGTTAAATGTTGCTGTTGACCAGGGACCCCTTGAAAGCGCTTGAGCACATTTAGAGGATATTGCTCTATATAAAGCTTAATTTTTAAAAAAATATTGCATTACCATCGAGAAATTTTCCACCCGAGGTCAATAATTATTCTACCTGAAGCCGTGTGTCCCTAAAAAAATTTAAGCTTAACACAAATCGAGACACTCTTTTTCTCTCTCTAAACATCTTTTAAAACATCCTTTAAAATGAAAACCATCTGAAAAAGATGTGAGCAAAGAAAGTGACTAGGTATGATTGAAAAACTACTCCGAATGCCTTCGAATTTAAATAATTAAAAAAAAACAAAAAAAAAACAAACAAAAAAACAAAAACACACACATACACAAAAATACTTATATTGAAATGCATGGTAAGAAAAAGGTATTAATCTTTTTATAGTGGGGTGTGATTTTGGTTTGGATCTTAGAGACTTAAATTAATGATCTTAAATTATGTGTCGTTCAGATGACATATCTGAGAAGGTGGAAGTAGAAAGATGGTGGGGGAGAGAGGGGTTTGAACAAAAAGAAGATAACACGGAAACAGGCTCATCCGAGAGAGAGAGAGAGAGAGAGAGAGAGAGAGAGAGAGAGAGAGAGAGAGAGAGAGAGAGAGAGAGAGGGGAGTAGAGGGAATATGTGTCTTTCGCACGGTTATGATAAAATAAAACATTACAACACAAACACGTTGTCACGAATATGGGACATTAATATTTAAATTGTGAAGGATAAGGGTGTAATCGGTATGTCAAAACTACTTGAGATTTGGTTTTGGACACTCCTCCAAAGTACGTGAGTGGTGAGGACTGTTGTGGAATGTTATCAATCGCGTAAGTACTTCTCCACCCACTAGTCCCACCCCAGAATAAAAGTTAGACGTCTAGCTCCAAAATAAACCAAAATTATTTTTCTAAAATTTTAAACAAATTAAAAGACCCCACAAAACAAAACAAAAACAAAACAAAACAAACAAAAAAAAAAACCCCGGAAAAAGCAACCACCCCCCCCCCCCAAAAAAAAAAAACAACAAAAAAAAAAACAAACAAACAAAACAACAACAAAAAAAAACAAAAAAACAAAACAAACAAAAACAAATAAAAATAACAAAAAACAGCAACACAACAAAATAAAAAACAAAAACAAAGCAACACCAAAACCAACAAGAGAGAGAGAGAGAGAGAGAGAGAGAGAGAGAGAGAGAGAGAGAGAGAGAGAGAGAGAGAGAGAGAGAGAGAGAGATTTATGGGGGACAATAAAAAAGAGACGATTACCTTGTTTCTTCACTCTGGAAGGCAGAGTCATTGCGCCGCTTTCCTGATGTCCAGCCCATTGGGTGAGAGGAATGTCATTGGAGTCTACCGTGACCACTTTGAGGGTGAGTACATCACTAGAGGATCTGATGAGATGGACCACCCGTTCGTGGGACGCTTTGATGACGTTTTCCCCATTGATCTAACGAAGAAAGAAGAAAGAAACCGTCAATGATATGAAGACATTGTGCCAAAGCGTTATATAAAAATATTTTAAAATGTGCTCAAAGCGCTTTACAAGATGAACAGCAACATTTAACATGTAGGACTGGACATGACGCCTTTTATGCGATATTACAATTTTTCAGACAGAGACAACATTGTTACCGGCCAGGTACTCATTTTACACCTGAGCACGGAGAGATAATATGAGTAAAGAGCCTTTTCCAAGGACTCAACTATGCGCCGAGCGAGGCTCGAATCCAGGACCTTCCGATCCGAAAAGCGAGTGTCATACTCATACCACTAGATCGCATAGCCGCACGATTAGACAATAGGACGTCCGCCTTTTTTAATGTTAGGAATCATCGGCACGGCACTAACAAAGAACCCCAAACACAATAGGCAGGTGACCTAAAAAATCGATGATTGATCAGCCATTAATAGACAGGCAGACGGTCGGTAAAACCACCGATCGATGCGTCATAAAAACAACAGTACCGATTGATTTTACGGCACTGTGCATCTGCCCTCCCCCCCACCCTGTCATGTCTTGGATCAATGATCGATACTGAATGGAGAAACCCAGTGCCAAATGAAAATAGTTCTATGTACAAGTAACAAACAATAAAACTATATTATTTTATGGCAACAATGCCAATTTCAAAAGAATAAAAAAACAAACCAAATGGCAGGATTTTCACCCTTTACAAAAATGTCAATGTTGATCTGAAATGATTTAGATAGAAAAGATGGTGTATAAGTTCAGCTCGGTTCAGATTCGTTAAAAAATAAAACAACTCTTTTTCGTTAATTCTCGTATATAGTTTTAATTCTAAGAATCCGAAAATTGAGGCGAAAAAATCCAAATTTTGCCAATCTCGGCTCAAAAAAAAAAAAATAAAATAAAAAAAAGAAAGAAAATGATAATAATAATAATAATAATAATAAATAATAATAATAATAATAATAATAATAATAATAATAATAATAATGATGATGATGATGATGATGATAGATGATGATGATGATGATGATGATGATAATGATGATGATGATGATGATGATGACGGCAACAGCAGCAGTAACAACAACAATTAAATACCAATGGCACCAAAAAAAAACAACAAAAAAAAAAACACAAAAAAACCCCCAAATAAAATGACTAGAACTTACTTCCAGAATGAAATCCCCCGATTTGAGTCCGGCCCTGTCTGCTTGAGACCCAGGGTCCACACTGTCCAGGTACTGTAAGGCGGGGTACTCGGCCGTGGGCGTGAAGTCATTGAAACCCCCACCGGTGGGCATTTTGGCTGGAAAAGGGAAGACAACAACATAAAGAAAAGTGAGTGGAGCAGGCACTTATGTTGATAACAACAAGAGATGAAGTGTGAGTAGGAAAGTGCCAGAAGACAATAGAGAATAAAAATTTCGCGGCGGTGATGGGGGTTTGAACCCGCGACCTTACTGGTACGACAACTCCGCCAGGCCGGGGAGAGCGTGACTCTACCGTATTGGCTATTAAGCTTTATTGCTGGCCAACTAACTTCGCGGAGGTTGTGTGTGTTGGACCCGCGATCTCAAGTAGTCGGGAAGAGAGCGGCTCTAATAATGACTAGGGTTAGAGACGATCTTTTTTTGGATCGTGGATAGCTCATACAGTAGAGTCACGCTCTCCCCGGCCAGGCAGAGTTGTCGTACCAGTAAGGTCGCGGGTTCACACCCCCATTACCGCCGCGAAATTTTTATTCTCTATTGTCTTCTGGCACTTTCCTACTCACTTCATCTCTTGTTGGAGACAAAATAAGTATCTTAAAAGTAATTCCTAGACATCACGTGTCGATAAACCTACTTTCCAAAAGAGTGACGACTAATTGTTATATCTAGTCTTTTTGTTGCTGCAAAGACGGGCATAAACTCGAGCTCCAAAGACCTTGTGATTATCAAGGACCTTTTTAAAATTGTAAATAAGCAACCTGAAGCCATGGAACGAGATAAGTACTGAAAAATAGTGAATATTATATTTGGAAGTGTTAGAACTAATAGGTAAGAAGAAGGAACGTTTCTGATTCAACCCTCTTTTCAGCCAATTTCTGTTTGACCTATGTGTGTGTGTGTGTGTGTGTGTGTGTGTGTGTGTGTGTGATTGTGTTTGTTAACAAATCATACATTTTGTCTGGTAATGACATCGGTCATTTGATTAGAACATCCACGCCAAATTAATCAAAAGTTTGGCTTCTTAATTATTTTATCAGGGATGTAAATAATTGGATTAAGCAAACAAACAAGACAAATGGGGAAAAAAAAACAATTAAAAAAAAAACAACTTAAAAAAACAACACAAAAACATAAACCAAACAAAAGGAGCAAAACAAATAAGCCCCCCCCCCCCTTTTATAGCCCAATAAAAACAAAAAACAAAACAAAAACTCACACAAACTGACAAACTTACATTTAGCACCTCGAAGAACGAATCCATAACCCTCTGAACTTCTGTGCAGCAACACAACTCGGGGAAGCTGTTGTCTGGAAATAGAAACAAAAAAATATAGAAAATAAACGGGTTATGAAGAGTTGTCTGGAAATAGCAATAATATTATAGAAAATAACAAAGGGGTTCCGACAAAAGGGATGTAAAGAGCAGAGGTGTTTGACATAGAATTAAATCGAAAACAAAAATTTGGTTGTAAGAAACGAATTTCAAATGAATTTTAACGATATTATTACTGAACACCATCTAAACAAAGGGTCCAAACATAAAAAAAAAAGTTTTGTTTGTCTTATAGGCTTATTTATGGCTTGTAGCGCTAATGACACTTTCAGGTTAAAACCGAGCCAATAAAAAATAAAAAATAAAAAAAAGGAACAGAAAGAAAGAAAAAAAGTAATCGAAGAAAAGTATAAATCTTTCATAAAACAAAACTATAGATAGTTCGAAGATGACGTCACTCGGGTCTTTGTTATTGTTTTTTGCCATCCGCGTTTATAAGTAATGCTCACTGAACTGTATTATTAACCTGACTATAAACGTTCATGGATATCATGGATATTGTGTGTTGGTCCGTTATACTTCCGGATGGCAATATTATTATGAGCTTCTTAGCCAAGCGCATACTATCTATATATTTGATTGTCTCCACGCTTGGCTCAAGATCATAACCGGTGATAGTGATAGGGCAAAATCGAGAAATATCGTACTGGGACAAAGACAGAAAGCAAGGAGGAAAAGGGAAACGGATACATGGGAAAAACAGCATACGTGACCCCCCCCCTCCTATTAATTGAGCTTTATATAGCGCAATATCCACTAAATGTGCTCAAAGTGCTTTACAAGGGGTCCCTGGTCAACAGCAACATTTCACATGTAGGACGGGACATGCCGCCTGTTAGGCGATATTACAATTTTTTTCGGACAAAGACAACGCTGTTAATGGCCAGGTACTCATTTGACACCTGAGTACGGTGAGAGAATGTGAGTAAACAGTCTTTTCCAAGGACTCAACTATGCGCCGAGTCTCGAACCCAGGAACTTCCGATCCGAAAGCGAGTGTCATACCACTAGACCACATAGCCTTCCCCCCCGACCTAATACATAATTTCAAAAGTTGAAGAATGATTATTAAATTTTAAAAATCTAATTGTAAACACATGCGACCGATTAACCTTTATTTGTAAAACAGGTCACGGAAATTAAAATTTGAAATGTTTGGACATTGGAACATTAAACATCGTGTATAACTATGTAATAAACAGCAAATCAGAGTCACGTGATCATCATCTCAAGACTTGAATGTCAGGAACGAACACCGGACATTCTGGTCTTATCGGACTCTAAGTCAGTGGTGTGTGTGTGTGTGTGTGTGTGTGTGTGTGTGTGTGTGTGTGTGTGTGAGAGAGAGAGAGGAAGAGAGGTAGATACAGATAGATAGAGAGAGAGAGAGAGAGAGAGAGACAGATCGAGAGAGAGAGAGAGAGAGAGAGAGAGAGAGAGAGAGAGAGAGAGAGAGAGAGTGAACTCGAGGAGTCTGGCCAGTGACGTCACGATTAGATGTCGTGAAAAGAGGACATTAATAAGTTATAATCAATCGTTAATGGTTGGGGGTTGACGTACAGATCATGATATAAAACTATGAAAAAACAAAAACAAACAAAAATAATAACAAAAAACCAGCCAAATGAAAAAAAAAAAAAAAAAAAAAAAAAAAAACACAAAAAAAAAAAACAACAACAACCATAAGCAAATCCCCCCACTCCCCCCCCCCCCCCCCCCCCCACATCACAAAAAAAAAAACCAACAGACAACCCCTATCCCTCCGGAATGATAAATAAATAAACAATAACAAAAACAAAACAACAATAAACAAGCAAAAAACAAATAAAAGCACACAATCGTAGTCTCCCGGACATCATCGTCATCATCATCATCATCAACGTCGTCGTCATCATCACAACCACAACCACAACTGTCACCATCATTATCTCAATGACACAAATTCCTTCCTTGCGTCACTCTGTCACTTTATGTCACACACAAACATCCCCGAAATAGCCTCCCATCTTTTATTTCTAGATTCTCCGCTCCAAATTTCTTTCTACATTAAATGGCAAAGACAACCTAAGAGCGTACAATCCTACAATGCCATAACACATCTATTAAACTTTGGCCAGAAAAATGCTATTCCTATATCGATGGATTTAGATAACCACCAGTTTGTCAAAAAGTCCTAAACCTAAGACTTCCTGCAAGTGTTTTAACTTTTCCGGCCTGAGACTTTTTTTAACATCTTGGTGGTCATCTTAATTCATTGATAATTGGATTAAAAGTTCTCTACCAAACAGAAATAAATAATTTTTTTTCTTCTCTCCAATACACGACAGTCAAAGTTCTTGTTTTACACTCATTCAGCCTTTCTAGCCCCCCCCCCCCCCCCCACCTATTCTTTTTCCTTCTTTCTCTCTTAACCTAACCATCTACTATGTTAGATTCAACTGCTGACTCCCATAAGTCCCCCCGGGGGCTGGGGGGGAGCGGGGCTCCGAACACTGGGCACCCTGCCAACACTAACGACCTAATATCTATGCTTGTATACAAGTTTTGGTTAGTAATCTACGGGTCAACTTTGACCGATTATATTATTGAGGTATGTGAGTTTACATACGTACTTGTGGTCAATTTCAAGAGTTGAGAAAGTATCGAGAATTTTGATACATAATATTATGTATTACAAGAGTGTGAGAGAAGCACCTAGCTTTAATACAATGACAGCAAAGTACCCATCCTTTCTGAACATAAAGCAGTGGTCGTTACTGTGCAAAAGTTGAGGCAAGTAAAAAAAAAAGAAGAAAAAAAAAGGAAAGAAAAAAAAAGAAAAACAATCATAGAATAATAATTATTTTTTTAACTGAGATTTTCTTCAATTGATTCAGGACTTAAAAAAGAATAAATTATTGTCTTAATCAAGCGCCAAACTTTCATTTTATCAATCCGTTTCAATCATGCTTTCTTTCTTTTATTGTTTAAAGAAAGCATATGTAAAGGCACTCAATTAAATCTGACATTCAATGGCAATGATATCTCTGATTATCTTAACAATAACACAGTTAAATAAACAAATCTGCTCAAATAATTCGTGTGCAATCTACAGACGTTTTAATCTATGGTAAGTTTATGTATCTAGGCTGTGTTGATAGTGAAGTGGTAACCTGTTAGTATATACACGAAAGCAAGTGTAGAAGATTGGGGGATCAAAATTAGGCTGACTTGAAAGCCTCTAGATTACGAAGTGGAGAGGGCTGGGAAATCAGACTAAAGCCCTTTTGAAAGGTTGATAAGGTACCGACGGCATTACAATTGTGACACATCGTCTCAAAACGGTACTAAGTCGGAGCGAGCCATATGCTTAAAAGCCGAATTAAATGTTAAACTGGTCAAAAATATAAATGGTTGGCATTAGCACCCTAAAATATGGTAGCCATTTACCTCAATAAAACATACAAACTCAACACAAGGTTGATATTTCTGGCTATAAATTCAATTTTCAACATCTTAACTATCCCGAATTAATACCGTTTTGTGACGAAGGGTCACAATTTATATTAGAGGGAACCCAGAATAAAGCTTGTCTGAAAGCTCGATGAAATCTTATCACGAAACAAGTGAGTGATTATTATATTCAGAAAGTAACATTGCGGTGTAAATCAAACGACTAGGGATAATGCAATATGTCATAAGTACAGCTCAAACTGTAACAGAACAGCATTCCCGGTACACTACATTAATTGTCGACAATTGGATGTGTACCACCCCACATAATGATATTTGTTTGTAGATTATCTCAATGTCTGGACCTCTTTTTTGCTTTATCAATATTCAATTACCCCCCCCCCCCCACACACACACACACAAAAAAAAAAAAAAAAAAAAAAAA
The DNA here is from genome assembly GCF_034508935.2 of Berghia stephanieae. Taxonomy (NCBI): domain Eukaryota; kingdom Metazoa; phylum Mollusca; class Gastropoda; order Nudibranchia; family Aeolidiidae; genus Berghia; species Berghia stephanieae. The sequence continues at coordinate 102,495,325 of NC_088362.1, read as the reverse complement.
ACAAACAAAAAAAAAACAACAAACAAACAAACAAAAAATAAAAAACAAAAAACAAAACAAAAACAAACAAAAACAAACAAACCAAAAAAGCAAACAAAACTTGAACTGCTCGCTGGAATAATCTGTGTTTAAACACTGGTCACTTTTTTACGGAATAAATGTAAGGTGCAGGGCGCCCCACAGTGTTCCAATGACATTCCATATAATGCCCCTGAGTCAAACATTGCGATAAATAAATGCTCACAAACGGTCAAGTCAACTGATTCAGCGGGTAGGCATGGTCAATGCCCAAAACTGCCTTAAAACATATTGCTTTTGCATCACCCCCACTTCCACACACACACACACACACACACACACACACACACACACACACACACACAAGTTAATTCTTCAAATCATATTGATCAATTAAGACGACCCGAGACCCGAGTTCATGCGAACTGAAACATCAAAGACATCCCGGGCTTGACACCTTTTTTTTTACAGGCTGGGTCTAATTTTAATCGATAATTATGTAAAGCAAGAGTTTTTGAGCAATTTGACAATGCACTGTTACGAGTTCGATTCCAAGTTTGTGGATTTTCCAAAGTTCACTTGAAAGAAAACATACCTTATTTTGGAAGGTGTGGAGCAAGAGGGGAGGGGGTGGAGTGGGACTGAACTGTTATTGGTTCTCATTACGTTAAAAAAAACCGGAACACGCTCTGGCCCTAAGTATCTAGTTTTAAAAATATCACTCAAATTTAAAACAAAACAAAAACAAAACAAACAAATAGCCTACTAAGGCCCAGAAACAAACAAATCCATTGACCCACAATGACTAAGATGTGCTAAATTTCATTTCAATTTGATAACACATTTATAATTGTCGGAAACAAACGACGTGTGGTTAATAAAATGACATGTTTTTATCGATGTCAGAGTCATTAAAATAGCTACAAGATTTCCAAAGCCAGCAGGGCCCTCTTTAAAAATCGGTACGATACACTCCAAATACAGGCAAGACTTTATGAGTCCTTCCGTAAGCATCCGACCACGGAGCTTTGTTCTACTTTCGCTTCTATATCACCGATCAGAAAACAGATTTATTTTATACATCAACACAATTTAATTGGTCATGTCTCGTCCTACATGGTGAGTCTTACTGTAGATTTGAACCACATACAAAGCGCTTTGATATCATTTAGTGGATATTATGTTATATCAGGGTTTTGTTTGTCTGTCGTTCTTTTTTTTTTTTTTTTTGGCTGTATATTTATTTCAAATTTTTAAAAAACGGAATCTGTAAAAAAAAAAATCATAAAAATCAGAATTTGACCAAATTTGGCTCCTAAAAATCATCCAAATTAAAAATTTAGGCAGGGATGATATTGAGTGTTTATCCGCAATTTGTCTTTTAAAATAGAACTTTTTTTTCTTTTTTTTTTGCATGACTGCTCCCATGTCAATGAGTGTGGGAAGTCAAAAAGTAAGGTATGCTGACCACGAAATTGATGGCACATTCATACATCACCAACCACCTGGAATGGACGGTGAAAGACATTTTATGCAAGAACGAGTATTATAGTAAGAATTCAGTGGCAAAGGGGAAGTAAGGAAAGGGACTTAATTAATGGAGCTGATTTGTCAGTGAACTCAAGCACCAGATCCCATACTGCTCTGATAATTTTTTAAATAACCCCCACCCCAAGAAAAAACAAAAAACAAAAACCAACAAAAACGACCCCCCCCCCAAAAAAAAAAAAAAAAACCAAACCCAACACACTCACACACAAACACCCCCCCCCCCCCCCCCCTTACATACACACAACAAAAAAAGCCAAATATCTTTTTTTAAAAATAGTTCCGGCCAACAAACTTATACTTGTAGATCAAAATGACCCACAACTTGTCAATTAGCTATCTAGTCTTAAAATTGATATTTCTTTTCGGAAACTCAGATTCATGATTTTTTTTCGACAAGTTGGATAAATGAAAGTAAAAATCTAAAAAAAAAATTCTTGCGAGGATTGACAAAAAGTTTTGTCTGAATTAAGCGCTACAAATCCAGAACTCCCTACACTAATCACCAAATTAAATATATCTACTAAGGATTGTATACAATGACTCTGGGTGGCTTCTACAAATTGACTAAATTCAAACTTAAGTTCATTGTTTGTTCATCCAGTTTTTCCTTAGCATACTAAAAACTATTTCCAAAGTATATCAGTTTGAACTATCTAGTTAACTGTCGTACTCTGGATAGACGTGTAGCCTGTTTAAAAATTTGGCCAGAAAACTTGTCCTTCAAATATCGATCGATTTAAATGACCCTCATCTTGGCAAAAAAAAAACTCTCAAACCTGGGACCTCGCGAGGTCTTCTTTAGTTCCAGGTTTGAGATTTTTTTGCCAAGATGAGGGTAATTTATATCGATCAATTTTTTAAAAAAATATTCTGGCTAAATTTTTAAATACGTGTTTTTTCCAGAGTATGGGAGTTTAACTGGTTAATAAGGACATGCTAGTTAATCAAGTCAATATTTAAAAAAAAAGCCCAGATCAGGTAAGTGTATAAATATTAATTTAAAACGTGAAAAGTAAACGTTGTCTAATTAATGAGGTTGGGTTTGTAAATATCAGATTGGGCAAGATTTATAATAATTGCAAGTATATATCAATGTAACTTTAACTCTCTTCTTACTGTTCATTTCCATTATTTTCCCAAAATGTCACGCTTACCCGGCAGAAAAATTGATTTCTTAAAAACTCAAACAAGCTCTCTACAAAACAACTCTATGTTCTTATTAAATAAACAAAGAGCATTCTTCAAAGTTTGTGATGTACAAAATAAATCTGGATAAGAAAAAATGTATATTGTGTCGTGACAAATGTGACGGTTTTGTTGCAGGTGGTAAGGTTGGGGGTTACAGAACAGACGGTGGTGGAGGACGGAGACTGCGATAGAATACGTAAAAAAGTAGTCCTTCACAGCCATTAGGCCCATACAGCCGGAGTCTATCCCGGTTTTTATAGCGTGAAATGGACAATAGCAATTGATTGCTATCCTTTGGAGACGCCGCCGCGTCTATTCCAAAGTACTTTCCGCCAGATCTAGCAGACCCATCTACCCAATCACTGCTGTGTGGACAAAAGGGTCAGAAAAAAATATCTGGCTTTGAACCTCGCTCGGCGCATAGTTGAGTCCTTGGAAAAAGGATCATTACTCATATTCTCTCACCGTACTCAGGTGTAAAACGAGTACCTGGCCGTTAACAACTTAGTCTCTGGCGGGGGAAAAATGTATTATCGCCTAACCGGCGTCATGTCTCCTCCTAAATGTTAAGTGTTGCTGTTGACCAGGGACCCGTTGTAAAGCGCTTTGAGCACGTTTAAAGGATATTGCGTTATATAAAAGCTCAATTTTTACGTGTTGCTGTTGTTCAAGGACCCGTTGTAAAGCACTTTGAGCACGTTTAGTGGATATTTCGCTCCATAAAAGCTCAAGTTTTTTTTATTACAACCTACACCTCCCAACCATTCACTGGTTGCTGTATTGATTTAAATGAAGTTTTTTATTGACGGCTTGTTGCTGATGTGCGTGTTGCAAGGTCGTGTCCTAGTTACATACAAGGCTCCCTACGTTATAATATAATATTATATAATATGTCGTCAACAATCCAATCAAAATACAACTGTCACTGTCATTGTCAGCTGACAATCGTGTCAACCTATCCTGTTTGGTATTTATGGATATCGAAAATGGTTTATAAAAAAATTTATAATAAGATAATGGTGACCGAAAAAACCGTAAATTATGTAAAATGGCTAGTTGAAATTATCAAATAATATTCATTTATAATAATAATAATAATAATAATAATAATAATAATAATAATAATAATAATAATAATAATAATAATAATAATAATAATAATAATAATAATAATAATATATAATAAATAAAAATAATAAATAAATAAATAAATTCAGAAGAGCATTTCAGGCCCAACTTTGCAATAAACTAGCCCACTATTCTAACGGCAGCAAGGAACTGCCCTCGTCTGTTCAATCAACGCTATAGAATGTGTGATACATTTCGGCTACTGCATGAGACTTGTGGGTCTGAAGGAGTAGATTGTTGTCACATTTATAATATAGGCTATGACACGGAGGCTCGAAGAAGGTGGTATCCAAAAATATAAATGCCAGATTGGAAAATAGAATTAAAGAAAACAAACTAGATATAGGTGTAATTCATTTATAGAAACTAGAGCATGTTGGTGAATGTTAAATGTCCTAGATGAACGGATGACACACTGCCCCCCCCCCCCTCTCTCTCTCTCTCTCTCTCTCTCTCTCTCTCTCTATATATATATATATATATATATATATATATATATATATAGAGAGAGAGAGAGAGAGAGAGAGAGAGAAGAGAGAGAGAGAGAGAGAGAGAGAGAGAGAGAGAGGGAGAGAGTGAGAGAGAGAGAGAGGGGGGGGGGGGGGGAGAATTTAGAGGCTCGGGCTCAAAACGTGACCAGGAACTAACTGATAGGCGAAAAATAAATACCAAAGAAAAACACAAACAAACAAACAATCTTCTCAATGTTCACATTTTTAAAATGTTGCTTGTACCTACTTGTAAAATAGATATGTGAAATTTATCACAAAACAGGAAATAAAAACGACAATGGCATTCTGCGAATCCCCTTGCGTAATGACAAACAACTTATAAAATCTTAACGGGAGAGGGGAACAGCTAGCGGTGGAGTGTTTTATACGAGTAATTTTTGGGAAAAAAAAAGAAAAAGAAAAAGAGAGAGTAACCACGAAGTAGATTTGAGAGCCTCAAAAGTGCATGACCACAAATAGCTCAAATTATACCTGGTGTATTAGCCTAAATTGGACAGGATTATTATGGATATTTTGGTGTCTGTTCAAATGACACGCCCACGTCAGACACGGCAAGTCATGCGTGGAAGACCATCTCGACCCCCCCCCCCCACTTGCCCCACCCCCTGGCAGCCATCCCGTCTCCTGACATTGAAATGATAAGTTGGATCTTCCACCTGACGTACCTCATCGGCGAGATGGACCTCAAAGATTTGGCGATCCGGTAATGAATTGATGGACAGATGTCTCCATGTCTTGATCGATGAAATCGTCAGAGAAAACGGACATCAATGCAAATGGCGAGTTTCCATAGTTTTACACTGACCAATGCGCTTCCTTATTATATTTATTCCATTTTGCCAGAAGGCCAAATAGAAAAAACCCCAACAAAACAAAAGACAACAAAAAAACTTGAACTTTTATATAGAGCAAAAATACCCACTAAACATGCTCAAAGCGCTTTACAAGGGGTCCCTGGTCAACAGCAAAACTTAACATATCGGACGTGACATGACGCTATTAGCCGATATTACATTTTTCTCGGATAACAAATGAAGAATTGTTTAAATACAAACTATATCATATCCCCTGTTAGGATATTAAAATTTGTACTGACACTCTTACACTATCCGTTAGTAACTTTAACATTCAAGTATTTATTTCCACCTGAGTCGAGTGGAGTAACTCGTGTCAAATGCCTAACCAAGAACAAAATGCCGCGCCCAGAGCTTCGAAATCATTGCCACCACCAGTCAATGAACATTCTAAATATCGTTTGACTTTGTTATACTATAAGACAGGCCTGCTTGGCTACAGACACCATAAATTATGATAGAGGAACAGCAGATGGGGAGAAGAATAGATTGATGGAAGAATGAATAAAGGATGGACGGACGTGTGAATGGATGGATTGATTGATGAATTGGCAAATGCGTTGCAGCTGGATTCCTTGACAGACTAAGAATGGATGGATTAGCAGATTATAGAGAGTATTGGTGGACGGGATTTATAATATACTAAGAAGGATAGGTGGACTGACGCATACTACATCGGGGTACATTATTATATGATGGCAGAGCTCATACATGCCAACTAATTGATTTAGAATCGAATTTTGTGGGATTTATGTGAAGATGTGTTGATGATGATGATGATGGTGGTGATGGTGATGATGATGGTGGTGCATGGTTGGTGGTGGTAATTTTTCTGGAATGATAATATCCTCATGAAAAATCGGGGGAAAAAATGAAAATTAGGAAAGAGTTGGAATAATACCAAATATCAGGAATTTCCCAATAAAACTGGAGAATTGGCAGGTCTGAATAGGTCCACTGTATGGCCTACAGCAGCGTTATCTTTGTCCGAATTTTGTTCACACCAACCGGGTTGCACGTCTCTTTCTATGAGACAAACAAACACTGCTCCATCTATCTACACGAAATTATCAAAAGTTGTAAAGTAAAGCGCGTAGAGTTAAGGCATGCTATTTACCGTTAAAAGCGCTGTATAAATGAGCTATATAAATGCGATCTTTCTAATAATTTTGTAATAAGAATAAGAATAATTGATCTCCGCCCTCCGACCAGATTAATGGTTAACATAATTTTAATAGATTAATTTTTACGACGTGTACAACGCCCCGACACGACAGGAGGTAAAAGAGAAAGGGGAATTACTAATCGTCC
>NC_088362.1:102461263-102478763 GCF_034508935.2 Berghia stephanieae | reverse complement strand
GGAGGATTGGAAGGTAAATATCAGGTGATAATAATGTCCAAGATTGCACGGAGTGACGTTGATAAATATATTATAATGTGTACGTACATAAGACGGTATTATGTGATAAGTGGGGACTGGCATTTAACTAGAATATCTTTTGTTATCTACCGTTACGAATCAACAAATATGGCGAAGCGAATCCGGCACGATATCTGTGATTTACTTGGAAAATAAAATCACACACACACACACACACACACACACACACACACACACACACTTTTTTTACGAGTCTTTTGTAGCCTTAATAGAGTGAACCTCAAAAATGCATACAAAGCAAACATTGAAATTGCTATGGTCGTTTTTACCACACACACACACACACACACACACACACACACACACACACACACACAAGCTCGCGTAGACAGATAGGTAAATAGATGGATGGATGGAGAATAGGAGAGAGAGAGAGAGAGAGAGAGAGAGAGAGAGAGAGAGAGGAGGAGGAAGAGGAGAGAGAGAGAGAGAGAGAGAGAGAGAGAGAGAGAGAGAGAGAGAGAGAAGGGTGTGTGTGTATAGGTGGGGGGGGGGGGGGGGGATTGTGGACCAACATTGAGAAATAAACACACAATGTGGAGAACACGTAATAAAAAACAAGTGCCGATACCAAGTACTACAGAAATGCAAGTATGAGTTTGACTTTAAATAAATGCCATAAAAATTGAGGTTTAATATAGAGCAATATCCAGTAAATGAACTCAAAGTGCTTTACACGGGGTCCCAAGCCACCAGCAACACTCAACATGTAGGGCGAGATAATACACCTGTAAGACGATATTACAATGTTTTTCGGCAGAGACAAGGCTGTATTTAGCGACCAGGTACTCCGAACGACGTAAATCACATAAAAACATGGAAAAGGTGACAACCTAACGATATCGAACAATTGAAGAAATTGCAAAATATGCAAGGAATACTATTGAACTTAACTAAACATTCACCATCAAATTAAACGATCAAAAACTTTCCCTGACATCTTTTAAAAAGATTTTTTAAGGCACTTAAAATAAAGTAAAAGCTTCATGAAAACAAAAAGACGAACCTGGATCCGTATATGATTTGAGGTGCTGCATACTCCCGTCGTCCTCGATAGACCCCCATGCCTCCAGGTAATCCAAAGGGGGCGCTATATTGTCTGTCCACGTGTCCAGGTGGCAAAGGTCGTCTGTAAGTCGTGCCGTAAACTTGCTCCACCCGTGCAAGATCCGGGCTGCTGGAGTAAATTCCGACATTTTTACTGAGGCCCATGGCCAGACTAGAAGTAGCGTAATGGTTCAGATCGTTGGCGTTTTCCAGGTAACGCTGATAAGCTTGGGAAGACCCAGGCACAGGTGGGGGTGGTTGGTGGGGTGGGGGAATTCGAGGATCGTCGTTGTAGTCTATGTGAACTGCCTGAAGGCGTAACCTCGGCCTGGAGTAGACGGACTCGATAGGCCGGGGGATTAGATTCCACTCTCGCGACATCCTTGCGTTTACAGTTGCTGCTTTCTTCTCCATTTTCTTCCTGACCTTTTCTTCCTTTTTCTCCTGTTTTACAATTTTCTTTCGTTCCTGCTCCTGCCTTTTCCTCTCCTCCTTCTCCTTCTTTGCTTCTTTCTTCCAGAATTTCTCCTCCGGTGTTGTTTTGGTAAACAGGGATGGGGTACTGGAAAAGAGGCCTCTTGATCTGAGAAGGGTGCTGCTTCCCAAAGACGGAGATCCGCTCATTTTCCGCTGGGATGGAGGTGTCAAGGGAGAGAAGAAACTCTCTCTCCCACCTTTGTATTGGCTCATCATCATTGCAGGTTTTTCTTTGGAGCTACTTGTAGTGTCTGGAGATCGAGCACTTTGTGATCGCTTGAGTTGAGTATTTAAATTTACAGATTTGATATTAATTTTCTTCTCGTCGTTATTCTGTGCAAGATCTTCATCCTTTTGTAAGTTACTGGAATTAGCAACGGCGTTTTTATAATTTTCCTTTCTTCTTACAGATTGCGGATCTCTTGTTAAATTGTATTGTTCAAGAACGGTTTCGTCCCTGGCGTTGATCGTGCTCACAAACGAGGTTTCTGCTATGTCATAGTCTATCTCCGATGGAGGAAAGATGGACAAATCCAGAAAACTATCAGCAATGTATGAGAACCGTTTTTTGTTATTGCCAGTCTTGTTTCGAGGACTTTTCTTATACTTTTTTCTCAAGGATTTTGAAGCTGAAGTGATGAAATAATTTATCAATGATGTTTTTTGCTGAACGGATGGGTCAGATCGTACACTATTCAAACTATCGTTTCCGTAGTCGTTATCGTCGTCGTCGTCGTCTTTGCAGTGACGACCCCAGTTGATGCTTTCAAGATTGGGATGACTTCCGGTCAAACTTCGGTCTGCCCTCAAGCGAAATGACGTAGGTGAGCAGATAGGAAAGCCAGTTGTTGTGGTGGTCAGTGAAGCTTGACCGACATATTTATCACCATACTGCTGGTCCACATGGTCGGACTTTGATAAAGTTGTAGTTATATAGGATTGGGTAATTCCTTTATGATTTTCTTGATAATTTACGATGTTGTTGTCAATGTCGCTTATATTATCGTTACTGTCGAATGTTATAACATCGGCACGGTCTTGGAACACAACGCTCGGCACCGATAATTTATTTTTGTTTCTACCATTCAATCCCTGGTTTTGTTTACGATTTCCTTTCACACGATCAGCACTAACACTTCTACGAGGGTCTTTGTCCCAGCTGGTTTTACTCGTAGAATGTGACAAGGACCGCGCTTTGTTTATATTGCTGTTGTTGTTGTTGTTTTGGTCGTTGTTGTCACAGCATGGGCTATTTGATTTGGCGGCCAATAGATCGATACCTTTACCTCGACCAGAATCAATAATACCCCAACTTCCACTACCGATAGCTAGGGATGATCCTCTTACGATATCAGTAGGGGCGATGGCTAAAGTAGATTTCTTGTTACTCACTCCTTTGTCACTCACCTGATTTAGGAGGGAAAACGATGACGAAGATTTCGACTGAAAGTGACGATTAATCCTTTCCTTTGAATTATTTACAATAATATTATTATCAACATTATTGATACCATGGGCACAATCAGTAATCCGAACAGGGGATGAATTCGTACATAGGCACGTTTTTAATTTGTTGTTATCGTATTCCTTATGGCAATCACTGCAGCGTGTTATAATAGTCTCCCTCTTTGTGTCGCTTGATAAATTGTGAGGTGTGCAATGCTTGCACGAGGATAACACCAAAGACCAAGAAGAATCACTAAGTTGAGAATGGTCACACACCTGTGACACTTTGGTATCTTTCGAATAAGGTGACAAACTGCAATCCTTTAAACCCTTGGTTGTGTTACTTTCACTATAGTTTATAATTTCATTCACATTTGTATATCCAGTTTGAATTTCAATACATTTGGAATCATTGTTGCAATTGTTTATTTCACTGTAATCCGTAAGCGCGTTTTGTTTTTCACTTTTATTTTTACAATCATATACACTAGTAACGTTTTCTTTCTCCTGCGCGCTAGCTACCGCTATACAACAGGTAGAAATGTTTTGGTCACAGGGGGAGTGTGTCTTCTCGCGGGTGTGACAGTCGCCCCGCTGTCGAATTTCACTGCTGCTGTGTGCCGTCGCCGCTCCCGCTGCTGCTGTTGTTGCTGATGATGATGTTGATGTTATTTCTATTCCTACACCGCGACTTCCGCGGTCGCCGCTGGCGTCGGAATGTGAAGTTGTCGCAGTTGTGACGGTGGTGGTTGTTGTCGCAGTCGTTGATTGCGGGTAAACAGTACCGTCATTAAAATTGCGTACTTCTAAATTAGCTACTAGCGCAAGATTGGAATCTGAATCGGAGTCAACTTGTTGCGTTGGTCGTTGTTGTCGGGTTTTGTGTTGTTGAGAAGAATGATGATTTATCACTGTTATATCGCTTTCTTCGTTAGGCTCAAGTCTGCCCTTGCCTTGCTTAATTTGACCTTTCGGTTTACACGGTTTTACACCGGGGTCACACGTAACTGAAGCAGTTGACACGGTGATAGCCGTGTTATTGCCATGGGGGACACATGAATGATGTAAACCGGCTATAAACTCACCACTTTCAGCAGATTTCGTCGTTATCGTTCGACTGGTTGCAACAGTCCCAGTAACAGCGGTGGCAAAGACTTGTGAATTCGAATCTTCGACACACGAGTCCCATGAATTATGAACTTTAGTATCGATTTGAAAATCTTTTGTTGTTCGACTCCAGCTCTTTTCTAAATGGTTGACACCGTCCGAGACAGTGGAGTCGACAACACGTGTGTTGTTATTTATTGCCTGGCCTCTTACACTCTCAGCATGTATCGTAGCCGTAGTAATTTCCCCGTCTGTGCATGGAGAAGACAATGGACCCTCTTCTTTGTCTTTCGCTCTGTTTTCGTCCTTGCTTCGCTTTGACAAAATATCAATCTCAGCCACGTTCGCCTTGTTCAAACATCCGTTTTTGTGCCTACCAGATATCCTATTTGATTCTTTTCCAAACGATTTGTTCGAGTTTAATGACAGCTTATCAATTATCGTTTTTTCTTCTGTCCTGGTTTCTTTTCCCGAACCGGAATGAGAAGATTTGAGTACACATGTAACAGGATCACAGTTTATATTATAGAGGCTATATTCACTGCTATTTTTATCCCCTCGATCGAGTGATTCAATATCTACACGATTATTTTTCAATCCGTTACGGTCCAATGCATTTTGGGTGCGCGTTCCTCTTTGTTCAATATCAGCATGGACTACACTAGTGTGTGAATTTGAAGGACGTTTCGATTGACCATCGCCGTATTGTGTACTACTACTACTACAAGCATTGATTTGTCCACCAGCCTCCCGTTTACTCAAGTCCGAAGGTTTGCTTAGATGTAATGGCGTCGCACAGACAGTTTCTTTATCAGTCACCCGAAAACCAATTTTTTCACCTGTGCCGACCTTTGGCCCGGGTGGAGACCCCAAATCATGACGGGGTTTCCCTGGTATGCGAGACGGTGACTCATCGTTGGAGCATGACGACTCTTTTATCCCACCAGCGACGTCATTATCTATATCCCCTTTATCCGCCGTTCTCTTCATGACCTGTTTACTTACACTGTCAGTCGATACGACTTTATTTACGTCATGGACTTCAAAATTCTTGTGTCGTGACGCGGGGTTCGATTCTAAATTTAGACGAGGCTTGTTCTGTAATAATGGAATCTCTAGCGATCTTTTAGCAAGAGGTGGTGTTGAAGAGATTAGGGGATTGAAACATGAGCTACTCGGCTCTGAGTATACATCGCTTTGACTATAGCAGCCAGTTTTGTTCTTCGCCAAAAATGGAGGTGCGAGTTCTCCTTCGGGGGTACCGGGAGGGTTCGTATCTTTTTGTCGCTGTTGAAGTCGCTCTTTCAGTTCATCCATCAAAGATCCTGCTTTACTCATGGCAGCACTGTTATAATCTGTACTGTTGTAACTACTCTTTCTATCCTGGTTCATGATGCGGGCACAGTTAGTGCTAGCAGTATCTGGAACGGCATCTGAGCCTAATATTGTGCCACCAGAAGCTGTGGAGGGTGAAAGGTCATACATGTTTCCAAGAGCATTGGAAAAAATAGAATCAACAACCTGTGACATTTTTCCATCTCTAGGAGACAACATTTGATGTTTATGAAGATTTTGTTGATCATTTTCTAAAGATGACTGGCGAGCTAATTCTGTTTCACCCTTCCGCCTTTTGCGCACAGTGGATTTTAACTCGTCAAAAAGTTTCCGCGTTGTGTCAGAAACAGGGCTGTAAGATTTACTAGAGCCTCCATCGCTGCTTGTGGACTTGGAGGCGTGAAACTGGACAGCTAAGAATCCTTGTGAATCTTTCCTAATGGGAGACATTTTGCTATTACGATGGCTACCGCCGTGCTTATTGCCCTGACTGTTATCGAATTGTTGGTTGAGAGGCAAAGGGAGAAGCGATGGTCTTATCTTTATTTGTGGGATATCCGTATTATTAGTTGGAAATGACGGTGGTGGCGGTGGTGGTGGAGGAGGAGGGGGTGGTGGTGGTGGTGGAGCAAAATGTCGCGGAGATTCAGCTTTCGAGGAATTAGAATAGACCATGAGTTGTTTTGGAAAATTTTTATTCTCTCTTGGCGAAATATTTCTTGTGGCATCCTGATATTTGTTTAGATAAGGCTTAGACAGCATACTAGAATGACGACTAACTCCACGACGATATCCTCCAATAGGTGGCGCTTTGACGATATCTTCCTGGGTATCTTGGTGTATCTGGTTGAAGTCATTATGATTGAGCCACTCTCTAACTCGTTCTAACTCCGGTGCAGCAGATGCACTTCGACGAACTGGCTGCCCAACACGGCTTATGCTATGGTTTTCAGTCTTTTCTGGACTTTGATCATCTGGATCAACATTTGTTTCGTCTTTTTTCCGGGGTGATAGGATATCCTCCAGATTTGGAGCGATGTTCTGATGCTGGTGATCTTCATCTTTCGCTTGAAAAGACTGACGATTCTGACGAATTAAGACTGGGCCGTCTCTTTTAGCTGCACTGCTGTAGGATCTTCGAAGACTTTGTCTTTGAGGAATAAACCGGTGAATCCTTGTTTGAGAATCAACCGCTCCTATATCACCTGCTGCAACGTTTGCTATTTCCACAACACGAGTTCCGTGTTTGAAATCTTCAGCATTGGACTGACTCCGTGTTAAAGCTCTTCCTCTCGATTGATTCCCACTTTGTAGAGGCATGATGGTTGCAGGTAGGACATGGCCGGAAGGAATGGATCTAAAATGACCGTGGTCCATGGTTTGACCGCGTCCATCCTTCATCTGCAAGGATTTTCGACGCTGTAACGCTTTGCTGCTCATGATGTGGCAAAATCGTTATGTCCAACTCAAAAAATATTGCTTTTGGCCGGGACGTTAATAGTCCTTATATTTAAGCATTGATATAATTGAGTAGATCATGTATATATACATTGTTTCTTATAGAAAATCAATAAAAATAAGTTAGTTGTTTGTAGAGTTCAATTCAATAATATGTACATACCAGAGGAAACTGTACACTATGTCGTTATATACCAGAGGATCACATAATATACACTATGCCGAATAAAACAACAACTTCTACTCATAAAAGAATCAAATGCCAGACAAAGGTGAATAGATAATCTATAATCATTGTTCATCAAATTCCACGAAAGAATACAGCATAAATCCAAGAAAATAGAAAACCATGGATAGGGTTTTCTAATTAATTCTTTTTCTAAAATAATCATTCAAATATTTCATCCATTGTGTGTGCGAAATAATATACAATGTCAAGTGTAAAAATGGTAGCGTTGTGTACTTCTACTTCTACCATGAAGGAAAAAGCACTTTTAAGAGTAAAATTAAACGTAATTGTAATGCAATCATACCGACTTTAAACTGTTTCAACCCATAAATTGAATTCCTTAAAACAAAAACTGAACCCATGTCTTTAAAAACAATGCTCAATCAAAACTGTTGTGTCCATTGATAAAGAGATCATTATAATCCGTACATAGATTATTGTAGATCGAATGGTCAGTGAATGTGCTGGTCAGCTAGACGGTGTTTAGTTGGCGGATTAAAGAGATTAACTATTAACCTTGATTGGCCACACCGATCAATGGATAAACGCTGGAATGATTACAATCCTGATCAGGTTGGGATAGCCAGAGAGAGAAAGAGAGAGAGAGAGAGATAGAGAGAGAGAGAGAGATAGATAGATAGAGAGAGAGAGAGAGAGAGAGAGTTAGATGTGCCAAAAATAAAAATCGATGTTCCCAAATTGAGCTGTTTACGTACACGACCTGCTTCTTCCAATTGCCAAAATGACCCCCACGCCTTTTCTACCACTCCTTTTTTCTAAAATATCTTGTAAAATTAGGTAAATATAAAAATACGATTCTGTTGAAATCGATGTCTACCTATTTGCAGGTCTGGTAACCCAAATTGTTATGGCCTCATTGTTGTAATCGAAATACTCTCAAACCAAAGTGAAATGTTCTCCATTACGACAATGTTAATACGAGCATGGGCTCGTTAAGTGAGTCCGGTTATCAGACCTTTAAATATGTCCACTTTCTGTTTAAATAGAAAAGGGAACTGAATATTAATGGTAGTCAAATGATCCGAATTCAATCCGTTTAATACTTCAGTGGGCGAAAATTTTCAAGACTATCTGTCTTTCAAATTTAAACGTCATGGCAGTCGAAGAAGAAATACTGATTTAAATAACACAGCAAGGAGAATGAGTGACAAAAGATAACAAAGAAAATAACTATCTAGATATCTAGTTCACAGCAATATCGGTACGGTATTTAAATGTTGAGGATATAAAGGCTAATTTGTAAGTTTTATGTGGAAGAAGAAGAAGAAGAAGAAGAAGAAGAAGAAGAAGAAGAAGAAGAAGAAGAAGAAGAAGAAGAAGAAGAAGAAGAAGAAGAAGAAGAAGAAGACTATCTAGCATCAACATTACAGCAAAGCAATCATTTTTGGTTGCAGACCCTCCATTTTTTAAATATATTTCAAATTAATCAACGACCTTTTGATACAGCGCCATTTACACAAAACGTACATAGTCATTTTGTAACAATTCCAGTGTCAGAATTTAAACATAACAAAAATCTCACTCACAAACTTCCATGGAATTGAAATGAAAACACGAAGGCTGATCTAACTCTCCTGCATTCCGAAGAAAAGAATTTACAATCAGTTGTGAACTTGAAATTTCGCTATGAACATCTAACATCATAACTATAAAATCCAGTTAACTTTAAAAAAGCAAAAAAATGTGACGGATCGTGTCAATCAGATGATATGTCGGAGTGAATTAGATGAAGAAAATTAAGCATCGTGACAAAATAATACGACTTAGGAAATTTTAGTTATTTGAAGTTAAAAACCAAAAAACTAATTCTCTACATTGAGCCGTATATCTAAATTAAAATTGTATAATTTAAGGTTACGACTTCAATGTTAAGCACCAGATTTACCCTGAAATAATACAATTTTGAGACAACTGGTTACAAATACACTGTATCTAAAACAACGGACAGCAGTAACAACTGATGAATTAGATCCGAATGTTTCTTTTTCAGTTCTCCAGTACTCTATCGTCTGTTTTTGACGATCAAAGTCGAGCTAGCTAGTTTGTTATTAAAATAAAAACCGCCCAATACGCAACAGTGGGAATGGAAAACAACGCATAATCGGGGAGGGAAATCGATTGAATGTAGTGATAAATCAATTTCGATTTTTCCATCTTTGTTTATCTTTGGGTATTGGCGTGAAAAATCGAACTGGGGAATTAGGGATTATAATTTGTCCGTAATATCAGCGACAGCTGTCGATGTTGTGATGTTTTCATCGAATGAACACGTCTAGTAATGGCCCACTGTATTGACTTTATTGTGACCAGAATGCATGCGATTCGATTAATCCTACAGTACCCAATTATAGCAACACGCCTTTTAAAATTTTGGCGAGAAAACCTTAATCTACTTTACAGATCGATAAAGATATAAAAAGGTCTTAAACCTAAACCTGAAACAATTCGAAGTCTCAAACATTATAATTTTTGACAACTTGGAGGTCATCTTGACCTACCGAAATGATCCGAAGAAAAAGTTTTCTAGCCAAAATGAGAAAAGAAAAGTGTTTTGTTGTTGTACTGAAGTACTCTATATTACTCTGAAAAATAACTATGTAACACAATCAAATTATAAAATTTTGGTCAGAAAACTCGTCCTCCAAATTATATCGCTTGATTAAAATGATCCTCATCGTGGCAAAAATACTCTAACCTGGGACTTCGTGAAGTTTTCTTTTTTGCTAATACGGGGGCCATTTTAATCGAACGATATAATTTGAAGGGCGAGTTTTCTGGCCAAGTTTTTTTTTAATTTTCAGCTTACAGCATAGCAGTACAGTGACTAATTGACTAAATAAGCTTATTGGCGATTTCTCTTCTTTTTCTTTCTGTGTTTCTTTTTCAAATTTAAGCTGAGAAGTATCTACGATTTTGAAAAATGAGTCACTTAAAATGATTAAAATAAACGAATTGTACTAAGCTGGAGGAAGTTGACAGACCGGCCAAATTCAATAGATTATAAACCTAAATCTAGTTGTGATAGTAGTAGTAGTAGTAGTAGTAGTAGTAGTAGTAAGTAGTTAGTAAGTAGTAGTAGTAGTAGTATGTAGTAGTAGTTATGTAGTGTAGTTAGTAGTAGTAGTAGTATAGTAGTAGTAGTAGATAGTAGTATAGTAGTAGTAAGTATAGTTAGTAGTATAGTAGTAGTATAGTAGTAGTAGTAGTAGTAGTAGTAGTAGTAGTAGTATAGTTAGTAAGGTAAGTAGTATAGTAGTAGTAGTAGTAGTAGTAGTAGTAGTAGTAGTAGTAGTAGTAGTAGATAGTAGATAGTAAGTAGTAGTAGTATAGTAGATAGTATAGTATGTAGTAGTAGTAGTAGTAGTAGTATAGTAGTAGTAGTAGTAGTAGTAGTATAGTAGATAGTAGTAGTAGTAGTAGTAGTATAGTAGTAGTAGTATGTAGTAGTAGTATAGTAATAGTATATAGTAGTAGTAATAGTAGTAGTAGTATAGTATAATAGTAGTAAGTATATAGTAGTATAGTAGTAGTAGTAGTAGTAGCATAGTATAGTAAATAGTTATAGTAGTATATAGTAGTAGTAGTAAGTAGTATAGTAATAGATATGAGATATATATTATATGAGCATTTTATAGACATTTCAAATTATATAATCTCAATGCGCTTTACATATTGGTTGAAAAAATGCATCTCTTGTTCCACAACTACCCGCCCCCTCCCTCTTCTCTCTCTACACCCTCTTCTCCTCCCCTCACACACACACACACACACACACACACATACACACACACACACCAACAGCAGACCCACAATTGAATATTCACACATAGGGTTATAACCATAAAGTATGTCTCAGATTTAAAATAGGCAGACGTGAAAAGGAAATGTTTTAGTTTCGATTTAAAAGATTTAATAGTTGGTTGTTCCCTAATGGTTCTAGGGATAGAATTCCATACACGGGGTCCAATAGAATTCCATACACACATCACAGACAAGGATCACCCGCCAAAACAATTATTATAATCGTATTCAAAAAAGAGGAACTAAAAGTTTAGTTTTATCAGATGATGACCTTAATGATATGAAAGGTGTATAAGGATGTAATAGGTTTTTAAAGTATACAGGGGCTTCATCATTATAACACTCAAAACATATCATTGCGATTTTGTAATTTAATCTCTCTCTCTCTCTCTCTCTCTCTCTCTCTCTCTCTCTCTCTCTCTCTCTCTCTCTCTCTATCTCTGATTGGTAGCCAGTGTAGTTCGTAGAGAATTGGGAGGGAGTGGGACATACGAGCTTTTCTTAAAATCAATTTTGCGGCACTATTCTGTAGTTAGTATTAGTTAGTAGTAGTATTAGTAGTAGTATAGTAGTATATAGTAGTATAGTAAGTAGTAGTAGTAGTAGTAGTATAGGTAGTAGTAGTAGTGGTAGTAGTATAGTGAGTAAGTAGTAGTAGTAGTTAGTAGTATAGTAGTAGTAGAGATAGTAGTAGTAGTAGTAGTAGTAGTATAGTATAGTATGTAGTAGTAGTAGTAGTAGTATATAGTCGTAGTAAGTAGTAGTGATGAATGAATAGTTGTTGTTGGTGGTGTTGTTGTGGTAGCTATTTTGCTTTCAAAAGTTAAATCCGTTGTTTTTTAAATTGATTTCCGAGAAATAACAACAAAAGTATCATAATTAGGAAGGTTTACCCAAGAAGCAAGAACAATAGTTCACGATTAATCGATTTTTTTATGTCACAGAAACAATAAAGAAAGAAGTTTAACCGACAAAGATATTGCTATTTTAAAAGGACAAATAGCTTCAACAGCTCTGAAAACGGATTGGTACAAGTCAAAGACGTGTCTCAATTAGTTGACAAACCAAAATCTGATACGTCCCAAAATACACCATATTATCTGTGTTCACATCGTGACACACTTATCTATTGTAAATCGCCTGGTACATGGTGCGTGTTTCATATTAATTGCCATTATTTTGACATTTGGGTCAAGTGAAAATAATTTTAAAACAACAATCTATCTAGATACGTAGAATAGAATGTCGTATAATATCATCTATATACGATGTTAGAGAAAAAACTAATAAATAATCGGTCAAGCATGTCTTCGTCGTCTTTGATTTACAGCGTCGTAGAATAAATAATTGGATCCTTTAAAGACAGCTCGGCAATTAATTTCTTTTTATTATTATCAATATGCGGCTTTATTCGTTAAATTAAAAGTAATTAACATTTCTATAGAGAAATTCCACTTATTTACCATACTCAATGCGCTTTATATGTTCTATATATTCCACCAGCAGGTCATATGGAAGCATATTTCCATGTTAGACGCCTACGCCTGTTAGGCGTCCTTTTTGTACTAACACTCTTACAATATCCAACACTACCTAGAGCCTGGTACTCATTCACACCCGAGTTAAGTACTAAAGGCTCAAAGATTACTACTACAACAACCCTGAACGATTTTATCGGAATTGACCGGTATGATTATCCTTCTCAACTCTCTTCGCTGATATTTTTTAAATTAAATAATAATGTGAAATTGAATGTAAGCTTCAATTTAATTACAAAAGCAGATCAAATGGACGTTTCGGGTTTCCCCTTTATCAACAAAACAGGATGAATGAAACACCATCGATGAATGAGATAATGTGGTAGTGGCGTAGTTAAGATGAATAAACAAAACAATTCATCTTAACTACGCCACTCACCACATTATCTCATTCATCTGTGGTGTTTCATTCATCCTGTTTTGTTGATAAAGGGGAAACCCGAAACGTTCATTTGATCTGTTTTTATAATTAAATTGAAGCTTACATTCAATTTTACATTATTATTTATTTCTTCGAGCTTCGAGCAGCAACATTTACATATTTTTTAAATTGTAACTCACCACAGTGGAAACTACGAGTATTTATCTTGATCACAGCAAATACCTTCATGCATGCTTAACAGACGTATTAATCGGCGCTTCCAGATTGTCGTTACGCTTGCTTAAAAAAATATATATGACGATTATTCGATGTTATAGCGCATTTCGGTACTCATCCCTCATAACCCATGTGTCAAATCATTGTGATCGTTTAATTTTATGATTACAAATTGGAAGGTCAACTGATTCGCTGGAGATGCAAGTAAATTTAATGAATGAATGAATGAATGATTTATATAGCGCCTACATCCACAATGTACTCAGAGAAAAATAAAAAACAAATAAAACACAACAATAAATTGATAATTTAAGCATAAAATCTATCATATTGGAATAGCATTAATCAATTTGTAATTTAGTCTTGATATATCCCTGTTTGTAGCATTGCAGTGGCAATAAACTTGATAGATATTATTAAGATAAAGGCGAATTACTTCCCGAGAAATCTAAAAGCTTCCTAATTATTGCTGGGTGAAAAAAAGGGGGAACGACAGGGGGGTCAGAACAAATTTTGACAGTACGCGGGATCAATACCGGTCCCTTTGATTGTGAGGCAAGCAGTGGCGTGGGGCCATTGGATCGAATGGTGCCCGGCACCATACCAATCTTTAAAAAATCATTAACAGCATAATTTAATTAAAAATAAAACAGAAATTTTAACTCCACTGTCTTTCGCCAACTCGCCAACAACATACTGCCTTTTTAGTCTCCCCTCTATTCAAGATTCCGAATCACGCACTGCGCCGACTCGTGTGTTGGTGACATCACTGCGCGAATTAGTGACATAATCAACACCGTGGTGCAAAGCAATCCAAGCTCCAGTTAATGCTCTATCCATTAGTATCGCTACAGCTGATTGAGCGAGAAACTGGGTCGAATTATACTATCTTCAAATAGCGGAAAACCCCTTGACTTGTGCCAGGATCTGAGAGCTCCACCTTTGGGACTGGAGGGATGCGCACGTCATAATTAGGGTAACTTCGGCCATCCAAAATATTACATTAACTGTCAAAAACAATGATCATTGTCAAGTTTATTTGTAAGTAGCAAAGAAAAACAACATAAAACTTAAAAATATGACATATTAAAATCCCCCCCACCTCTTTTTCACAATTATTGAATAAAGTAATTCTTTGCAACGAAGCACAATGGACGAATTTACCAACATTTTTCCAGCGTGTAGTGCCGAGTTGATGGTTACGTGTGTATGAGTGTTTATTTGTGTGTGTGTGTGTGTGTGTTTGTGCATGTGTATTTGTGTCAGACAGAGAAAGAAAGCGAAGATTGTCAACAGTTATACTTTGGTGTGTTTTATTATTTCTTAAGTACTTAAGTGGAGTGATTTTTTCTTTGTGATGCTTTAAGATCCGAATCTACCTTTTATTTGTGCAATCATTAATCGTATTCCACTGATTTCCATTATTTGAGATATACTTTGAAGTTTTGTTTTGTTAAACAATGAATTGCAATGAATCAAGTTGACTCTTTGCTTCACCAACCTTTTGGGAGATTGACACTAGATGACAAATTAGAAATAAAAAGACTAGTTCCTCACCAACCAACTGATTTTGAATTAACACAGGTGTGGACATCTCGAAAACGCTCTTTTTCAGTGACATGGTATGACAGACATGAATGGCTCACAGTTAGTTTAGAACAAAAACGTTTCTTTTGTTTTTATTGTCTACCTTTTACAGATACAACAAACACTGACAAATCATGGACATTATAGGATATAGTGACCTTAACCACTTCCATCGTATTTCTTGACCTCCTGAACGTTGTTTTAGTACCCTTAAAAGAGTGAAAAATTTCTTGCGAAATTCAATGAAGCAGGAGCGGTTAAATTCGTTAATGATTCTGTCAATTCACAAAGCTGAAATAGATGCCATTCCAAATTTCAATAAACAAATTATAAAAAGATTTGCAGATTTTCTTTACAAGTACTAAAAGTAAGTAATTTCTGTCATAGGTTTCGTTTCTCTTTTGATTTACATTTATCACATATTGATTGCATTATCTACCAAATCCAATCCTTTAAACAAAGAATAATTACAAAGACCTTTTCACACGGACTTGTATCTCAGTGTTGTGGCTTGTTGTTTTCATGAATTATTTGTTTTTGTGAGTTTTTTCCAGTCGCAGAAACCATCGACCCTCCCCCCACCCGTCCAAAAAAGAGAGTTTTCTTAATCGTGTTCACTGTTTTAGAATTTTCTTTCTTCTTCTAATCATGGCACCACCATATGCCGTCAATACGCACGCCGCTGGAGGCAAGTGCTCTATCGTTGAACTATTTGGGCCCTTGAATTCAGACAAGATTGAGACTAAAAAAAGAGAGATTTTACTGTCACATGGGCAGAGGAGAACTAGTTGCTGATGATATATTCTGATCTGTTCCCGCGTTAAAGCGTGCTATGCACCTTGTGACTTCATGCATTCGTTTATTTAGAATGCAGCCATCGCTCCATTCAGCCCATATATTTATTTTAAAAACAAGAGAAGAAGACTTTAAGAGAAGCAAATTTGAATACCTCTGGGGTTTTACAAAAAAAAACCCGATACTAACAACAATGACAATAATAAGAATAGTTGGGGGTAAGGTTAAAAAACGTGAATGGGGGAAAGGAAAGGGGGTGGGGGGGGGGGGGGGGGTTAAAGAAGATCAACGTTGCTGGTGTCGACTGACTGTCAAACAATGAACGTCAATTTTCCATTAATGGAAAGCCTATGAATTAGAGCTGAACCATAACCCTTACTCGTTGGCTAGGAACTGTACCGATTACGACAATGATAGCAGATCATAAAGCAGCTGGGATGTAATTCCATACACACGCATTCCAACTATAAACGTATAATTACACACTTGGTAAGAATAAAAGCTTGTGTCGAATTGAATAAAAAGGGGACAAGTTTTTTTTGTTGTTATTCACCACCATTAATTCGTTAAAGTGAAGCAAAGAAAACTATCTGTTGCATGCAGTTTGGATACAGGGGAGAGGAAGGGGTCAGAAAAAATCTAGATTGTAGGCTGGATGGATTCCTTTGCTTGTGAGGCAAGTATCTTATCGCTTAACTATTTGGGCCCTCTTGGATTTAGACAAGGATGACCAATCACGCTGGATGGATTCCTTTGCTTGTGAGGCAAGTATCTTATCGCTTAACTATTTGGGCCCTCTTGGATTTAGACAAGGATGACCAATCACGCTGGATGGATTCCTTTGCTTGTGAGGCAAGTATCTTATC
Source organism: Berghia stephanieae (assembly GCF_034508935.2). NCBI lineage: Eukaryota > Metazoa > Mollusca > Gastropoda > Nudibranchia > Aeolidiidae > Berghia > Berghia stephanieae. The sequence continues at coordinate 102,462,377 of NC_088362.1, read as the reverse complement.
GCTTAACTATTTGGGCCCTCTTGGATTTAGACAAGGATGGCCAATCACGCTGGATGGATTCCTTTGCTTGTGAGGCAAGTATCTTATCGCTTAACTATTTGGGCCCTCTTGGATTTAGACAAGGATGGCCAATCACGCTGGATCGATCCCTTTGCTTGTGAGGAAAGTATCTTATCGCTTAACTATTTGGGCCCTCTTGGATTTAGACAAGGATGGCCAATCACGCTGGATGGATTCCTTTGCTTGTGAGGAAAGTATCTTATCGCTTAACTATTTGGGCCCTCTTAGATTTAGACAAGGATGGCCAATCACGCTGGATCGATTCCTTTGCTTGTGAGGCAAGTACCTTATCGCTTAACTATTTGGGCCCTCTTGGATTTAGACAAGGATGGCCAATCACGCTGGATGGATTCCTTTGCTTGTGAGGAAAGTACCTTATCGCTTAACTATTTGGGCCCTCTTGGATTTAGACAAGGATGGCCAATCACGCTGGATGGATTCCTTTGCTTGTGAGGAAAGTATCTTATCGCTTAACTATTTGGGCCCTCTTGGATTTAGACAAGGATGGCCAATCACGCTGGATCGATCCCTTTGCTTGTGAGGAAAGTATCTTATCGCTTAACTATTTGGGCCCTCTTAGATTTAGACAAGGATGGCCAATCAAATTGCGATTTTAAGACACGTGGACAAAGAAGAATTTATTGCTGAAGACATGACATGGAATACAACTGCGGTTCATTGGCATATCATGTTTCTCTAATATTGGGCAGAAAACTTTTACTTCAAGTATCGATTTTTTTGTACCTATTTTGTATTAATGACTTTGTTTAGTTATTACATTGTCGTATAATTATATTATGTTAATGTAGTATGTATAATGTTTCATTTTTATAATAATGTCACTGCATTATTGTTTCGCGCATTGGGCATCACCCAGTGATGAAAATGCGCGTTATAAATGTCATGTACTATCATTATTATTATCGATCGATTACGACCCCCCCCCCTCACCCCTTCCATGTTTAAAGGTCTCTCACCTGAGACCTCTTTGTAGACACTTTCACATGCCAATTTGTTTCATTGTTGACCTGTGGTTTTATTGAGATTTTATACA
>NC_088362.1:102423763-102456263 GCF_034508935.2 Berghia stephanieae | reverse complement strand
CCTTATGGTAATGGGGGACCTAAATGCTAAGATTGGCAGAGGCAGAGATGGTGACATAATCGGACCACATGGACTCGGAGACAGAAATGAACGGGGAAACATCTGGGCAGATTGGTGTAGAACAAATAAATTAATGATTTCAAACACCTGGTTTCAACAACACCCAAGAAGAACCTGGACATGGCAATCACCAGGGACAGAGCAAGGAACCAGATAGACTTTATAGCAGTATCATCAAGATTCAGAAATGGCATATTAAATTGCAAAACCTACCCAGGCGCCGATGTAGACAGTGACCATGTCCCAGTTGTTTGTACAGTAAGGATAAAGTTTAAAGCTATTCAGAGAACAGCTGGTAGAATAAAGAGGGATTACAGGTTATGCAAAGACAATGGCATACAAACAAAAATGAGAGAAGAATTTGAAAATGCACTCATGATACAAAGCCAAAGTGAACCTGATAACGAAAAATGTGAAAAACAATTTGATATATTCCAAAAGTGTGTCAAAGCAACTACAGAAAAGCATTTACCAATAGCTCAAACAAACAGCAAAAAGGAATGGATGACAAATGAAATTCTAAACCTATTTGAAGAAAGACGAAAATGCAACAGAGGGTCTGCAGAATACCAAACATTGAACAACCACATTAAATCCAAATGCATCGAGGCACACGAGAACTATCTAGACTGGAAATGCTGCGAAATCGAAAGAGAATACAAACCCAACCCCCAACAAGCTCACCAAAGAATAAAAGAACTATCAGGGAAAAGGAAAAGCAAAGCAGCAGGAAGTTGTATCCAAAACAAACAAGGGAACTGCTATTTGAAGAACAACATATAGAAAGCCGATGGGTAGAATACATAGGCGAACTGTACAATGATCCAAATAGAAATGAACCACCACTGAAATTCAAAGAACCATTAAGCGGACCAAACATCACCAAAAGTGAAATTGAACATGCCATGGAACGAATGAAGGATGGTAAAGCAACAGGCCCTGATGAAATATCTGTAGAGGTATTAAAAAGCCTAGGAGATCTAGCAATTGATGAACTTCACATATTATTCAACAATATATACAATACTGGGAAAATTCCAGAAGATCTCTGTAACTCTATTTTCATAGCAATACCAAAGAAAGCAGGTGCAGTCAGATGCGAAAATTTTAGAACTATAAGTTTAATAAGTCACATCAACAAAATACTGTTGCGTATAATTATCAACAGGCTAAGGAATAAGATTAACCCCGAAATCGCAGAAGAACAATATGGATTCCAACCTGACAGAGGGACAAGGAACGCAATATACCTCCTCCGTGTTTTAAGTGAAAGAGCTATACCGGTTCAGACCCCACTATACCTCTGTTTTGTCGACTACAAAAAAGCTTTTGATAGAGTACGCCACGAAGAAATACTAAAACAACTGCACTCCACTGGCGCTGATGAGAAAGACCTCAGACTCATGCAAACATTATACTACACCCAACAGGCATCTATCAAAATCGGAAACTCTACAGGAAATTCCATTCCTATTAAGAAAGGAGTCCGTCAAGGGTGTGTTGCCTCACCAGATCTGTTTAATCTATACCAAGAAACAATCATGAGGGGCATAAATAATATGGAGGGAATAAAAGTAGGAGGTCACAACATAAATAATATAAGATACGCAGACGATACGGTACTCATTGCAACATCAGAAATCCAACTTCAAAAGATTGTTGACAAAGTGGTAGTAGATAGTGAAGCCAAGGGAATGGAAGTGAATATCACCAAAACAGAATGCATGGTAATACAGAAAAACCCCGAAAACAACAACACCTGCAATATAACGATTCACGGCGAGCAGCTTACCAACGTAGAAAGTTTTAAATACCTAGGTTCAATAGTGACAACAGATGGAAGATGTAACCGAGACATACGAGCAAGAATAACTCAAGCCAAACAGGCCTTCATGGACCTGGGAAACATTTTGAAAAACAAACAGATGTCGTTCGGGATTAGATTCCGAGTCTTGAAGTGCTACGTGTGGCCAATCTTGTTCTACGGATGCGAAAGCTGGACTACAGATGCAGAAACACAAAAGAACATTGAAGCTTTTGAAATGTGGTGCTTGAGAAGGATGCAGAGAATATCGTATACCGCACACAAAACGAACGAAGAAGTGCTAAAACAAACATACCAACAAAGGAAACTAATGCCCTTAATAGTGGATCGACAACTATCCTTTTTCGGACACATAGTAAGGAAAGATAAGAATGAATACCTGGCAAGTTGTGGAAAAATACCTGGTAAACGCGCCCGGGGAGACAAAGAAAAACACTCATAGACCAACTGAAGGGCTTCACCAACCTAACAATCCAAGAGCTGTTTGAAAAAGCAAGAGACAGGGAGGAATGGAGAGAGATAATTCACGCAGTATCCGAAGCCTGGACCAGGCATGGAACCTAGAAGAAGAAGAGAGTGATTTCCGTTAGGAACCGGAATAATTTACGCACAATATAGGTCTCCCAATTTTGTAGTTTGAGTTGTAGGCAATACACTTTCAGTATTGAAAATATGTTTACATAAAATCTAACAGTTGCAGAAATAATAATATAAGGCTAAATTATTATGGAAATCAGGCTCCGAATAATTCTCGTTTTGTTCATACCAGCGCAATAATTTGCTCTGGTCTAAAAATAGATAGACGTAACTTTTGATAAATTTTACCTTTTGTTCCATAAAATATCCATATCTAGACATTATTTGATGCATGATCGAGTATTTATGAATATGTGTTTCTTTTGCCACCTAACAGCCAAATTTTAAAGGTTATTTTCTTTCTATTATTTACATTGGAACGTGAGCTGTCAAGACAGGAACATGTGGTTTGCCATGTGCTTCTCGACCTTTGTTTACGTTTGGGGCATCAACTTTACTGTTCTATAGGGAATGAGATTAGCGGAAGAGTAGCGTCCCTTGATTGGACGTCACTCATAGTCTGTGACGTCACCGGCGGAAAAGTTATTAGAGAGAGAGAACGTCATGTTGGTTGTGCGCATGCGTCTCTCGTCCTTCTTCTTCTTCTTCTTCTTCTTCTTCTTCTTCTTCTTCTTCTTCTTCTTCTTCTTCTTCTTCTTCTTCTTCTTCTTCTTCTCTTCTTCTTCTTCTTCTTCTTCTTCTTCTTCTTCTTCTTCTTTTTCTTCTTCTTCTTCTTCTTCTTCTTCTTCTTCTTCTTCTTCTCTTCTTCTTCTTCTCTTCTTCTTCTCTTCTTCTTCTTCTTCTTCTTCTTCTTCTTCTTCTTCTTCTTCTCTTCTTCTTCTTCTTCTTCTTCTTCTTCTTCTTCTTCTTTCTTCTTCTTCTTCTTCTTCTTCTTCTTCTTCTTCTTCTCTTCTTCTTTCTTCTTCTTCTTCTTCTTCTTCTTCTTCTTCTTCTTCTTCTTCTTCTTCTTCTTCTTCTTCTTCTTCTTCTTCTTCTTCTTCTTCTCTTCTTCTTTTTCCCTTCTTCTTCTCTTCTTCTTTTCTTCTTCTCTTCTTCTTCTTCTTCTTCTCTTCTTCTTCTCTTCTTCTCTCTTCTTCTTCTTCTTCTTCTTCTTCTTCTTCTTCTTCTTCTTCTTCTTCTTCTTCTTCTTCTTCTTCTTCTTTCTTCTTCTTTCTTCTTCTTCTTCTTCTTCTTCTTCTTCTTTCTTCTTCTTCTTCTTCTTCTTCTTCTTCTTCTTCTTCTTCTTCTTCTTCTTCTTCTTCTTCTTCTTCTTCTTCTTCTTCTTCTTCTTCTTCTTCTTCTTCTTCTTCTTCTTCTTCTTCTTCTTCTTCTTCTTCTTCTTCTTCTTCTTCTTCTTCTTCTTCTTCTTCTTCTTCTTCTTCTTCTTCTTCTTCTTCTTCTTCTTCTTCTTCTTCTTCTTCTTCTTCTTCTTCTTCTTCTTCTCCTCCTCCTCCTCCTCCTCTTCCTCGTCCCCGTCTTCCTCCCACTCATCCTCCTGCTCCTCCTTCACCTCAAAGCAAACAGTTAACGTTTATTCGTGTGTATATTGGGTTGGTTGGAAATGTGATGGCAAATAGCTTGACAAACTAGAAAAACAAATATTATAAGAGAACGTATTCTGTTTTAAATGAATAAGATGCATTTCTCTTTTACAAAAATATGATTGGTCTACTTTGTTTTCCCCTTTTATTAGTGTATTCTTTTGTTCTCTTGCTTCCCCCTGTTTCGTTTTAATATTCAATTTGTCTTTCCAGTCTCCACCATCACTATTCAACAGTCATACATTAATGTCAATTTCTTTGTTTTGGATACCGTTGTAGTGACAAGTCCTATTGTCACAGAAATAACGCGTGACATTTATTATACATTTTAATCCATACACATTCTCTCAATCGACCCAGGTGTGTACAAGTGTTACAAACTCCCAGGTGTTTCTACATTTGACACAGTTACAAATTTCATATTGCAGAAAAGAAAATCTTAACTTAACATCTTTAAAATACATATATCAATAAGTAGGCACGGTAATAAAAGCTTGACCCTTTCCCTGCAGACTACGATCTTACTCTTATCTTACAACATGCCTTACGGTTTTTTACCGAGAAAACAGTCACAGTCATAGATCGTGGCGACAATGACAAAAAGAGAACTTATATAGCGCAATATACACTAAACGTGCTCAAAGCGCTTTACAAAGCGTCCCTAGCCCAGTGTAACACGACGAAACGTGGCGCTTGTTAGGTGATATTACATTTTTTTCTCCGACAGAGACAATACTGTTAACGACAAAGTACTCATTTTACACATGAGTACAGTGAGAGAATGAAAGTATAAAGCCTTTTCGAAGGACGCAACTATGCGCCACTCAGAGCAGGATTCGAACCCAGGACCTTTCGATCCGAAGGCGAAGGTCATACCACAAGACCAAATAGTCGATCGCACAACGAAGTCCGGGTCGTATTATCACTGTTACTGCTTTATTGGTGAAAAAAAAACAGCCATAACCAGATTTTAAAAGTATATATAGGAGAGAGAATGATTTGAATAGTGGGTTTTATTTTCAGCCCTGCCGTGAAAGAGGTAAACTAAACCTAGGCTAGCAAATTGTTCGTGGTCTCCTTTTCGCCTTACCTGTTTCAAGTGATTTAGAATGGAAGACCCCAAGTGCACGAATACAAAATCCTAAATGTATAAAAACATTTTAAAAAGTTGACAGACAGGCCACAGAGACAAATAAAAGACATTTTTAACATTTGCCTTGTCATCCGGTCTCGTCGTCCTAATTCTACCTTTACAAACAGTTTTATCTATTTTTTTCCTGAGATGCTTTCCAACATCGACACTGTATATGTACATATATGTAATGAAGTAGACGAAAGGACGACATATTTCAATGGGTTTTGACAAACCCCCTCCCCCAACCCCCCCCCCCCCCAACCCCCCGGGCTTTCTTTATGTGTACTTGAACACACCATCCGTCCTGGGCAGAAAGTTCTTTGCAGAGTTTTACAAGGCTGTATCTAGTACTCAGACAATTTTTCGACAAACTTTCTACCAAATTTTAATTGGATTCAGTAGTCTGATGTCACGCCTCCCGGCAATGGCGGCCATCTTGGTTCTAAACAAAGAAAACCATTACTTTTTATTCTTCATGCTGGCTAGAACTTTTCATATGCCTTGTGATCAGAATGTGTAAAAGTCAAAACATGATCAAATTTATGGGGTTTTTTCCCCTCTGGATACGCTTTTATGCTCGCCGGAGAAATATTTCATACGGCCGTCCGCCATTGTTCCGATAGTTTAGATCCAGTGTTGCTGCGTCATTAGGAAGGAAGTGGCGTTACGACTGTTGAAGCGTAGTATAGTGAGAACGATAATATTATGGAAACAGCATTGACGTTAGGCTATCTGAGAAGGATTAAAAACATGAAAAAAAAGCAAAAAAAAAAACAAAAAAAAAAAACCATAACAACCACTTCTAAAAAGGTTCAGCTGAAGCATCATTTGCATGAAGGGTTGTGGTAACTACTAACGGACTAATAAAATCAATATCGATTTTAAGACTATCGATGCGATAACAAATTATGAACCTACAATAACAAGAATGAAAACACCAGTGGTAGTATGACAACACAAACAATGATGATGATGATGATGATGAGGAGAAGGAGGAGGAGGAGGATCTTGATGATGACGATGATGATGATGATGATGATGATGATGATGATGATGATGATGATGATGATGATGATGACAATGATGATGATGATGATGATGATGATGAGGATGATGATGATGATGATTATGATGATGATGACGATGATGATGATTATGATGATGATGACGACGACGAGGAGAAATATGACCCATTGTCTCATAACGGTATTATGTCGGAACGAACCATGTGCTTAAAAGCCGAATTAAATGTTAAACTGGTCAAAAATACAAATGGTTGGCATTAGCACCCTAAAATATCCATTCTCCTCAATAAAACATACAAACTCAACACAAGTCTGATATTTCTGGTTAGAAATTCAATTTTCAACATCTTAACCAACCCGACTTAATACCGTTTTGAGGCGAAGGGTCACTAAATATAGGTAAGTAAATAAATAAGAAACATGGTGCTTTCTTGACAGTGCATCTTTAAAGAGGAAAAATATTTTTTTTAAAAATAGATCTTGTTCAGGAGTTTAATGATTTCAGAATAATAGACAGAACATAATAGTGTGTATGTGTGTGTGTGTGTGTGTGTGTATGTGTGTGTGTATGTGTGTGTGTTTGTGCATGCTCCTCCCCTTTCCTTTATTCCTTATTTGCAATAATAGAAGAGTCACTTCCAGCAAGAATGATGTGTATTTCCACTTAGCTTCGTGCACCTATTTGCGGTCGGTCCGTATTCACATCGCCGCGAAACTCCTGGCAAAACACATTTCAGAAATCTCAAAAATCTATTATGGTCAGAAAATTGTTACTTCAATTATCCATTGATTAAAATGAACCCCCCAAAAATGTCAAGTATAACACTTCTTTGAATTATCAGTTTTAGTTTTACAGGCATCTTGGCAAAATTACGAATCACTTTTATAATTTGTCAATATTTGAATCTAAAGTTTTCTGGCCAAATTATAAAAAATAAATAAAGTGTTTTGTCATAATCCGACAGAAACGGGCTGGTATTCCTGCTCATATTAGTATTGGTCAAAGGCAAATGTCTCATGATGTGCTCTGACGGAAGTTAAACAGAAAAAAAACAAACAAACAAAAAAAAAAACAACCATTCCCTCCCCCTTTCCAATCAAATGTTTAATTTTCTGGTGCTTTTTGTAGCTTACTTTGTTTTTAAAACGTATTTCTAGCAGAAGTGCATTAAAAATAGACAATTTTGTCCAGGATATCCAGAAATAAAAATCAAGGCAACATGCACCCCCCCCCCCCCCACACACACACACAAACCCCAACACACACACACACACACACACACACACACACACACAGACAAACACAAGCGCCCGTATGCAAATATATGCTAAAGCTCTCATCTGATTTCTCACTTAAGGTTTAATATATAGAAATATAGATTAGTAGATATATTTAAAAAAGATAGTCAGACAGACAGATAGATGGATAAATAAATAGATAGATGGATGGACAAATAGATAGAGAGACAGATAGATAGATAGAAATATAAAATAACAAGATATACAGATACACATATTGATATAAAGAGAGATAGATAAATGGATAGATAGATCGATAGATAAATAGAAAGATAGATAGATTAACGGACAGCCATATAGACAGACAGATATATAAACGAAAGAACTCTAGGGAGGCACGTCACTTCTTCACGTAAAACATACACCTTATAATTTATTATGACCACTAGTTATTCTCCATCCGGCTATGTCCAGTCCAGGATGTTGATGGATGTGATCATCACCTAGACTGGACACCTGATTGGTTTTATGTGACCTGGTCTATCATGTCAGCTATTTTTAGTTTGTTTAAAAAAAAAACTGAAATTCACATTCCATCGGACTCAACATCCTCTAATACTATTGATGTTTTGACTGTATCTACGTAAGTCGGTTGTCAACGGAGAACCCCCCCCCCCCCAAAAAAAAAACCCAAAAAAAACAAAAACAAAAAACAAAACAAAACAAAACAAAAAAAAAACAAACAAAACCCAAAAAAAAACCAAACAAAAAACAAAACAAACAAAACAAACAAAAAAACAAAAAAACAAACAAAAAAAAAAAAACCCCAAAACAAAAAAACCAAACCCACTAACAAATAAACAAAACAAAACAAAACAAAACAAAAAAACAAAAACAAAACAAAGAAAAAAAACAAAAAACAAAAACCAAAAAAAAAAAAACAACAAAAAACGCACAAATAAACAAAAAAAACATCAACAAACCAAACAAACAACAGATTTCTTCTAAAACGTTTGCTCTGTGGTATGGTGGCATGGTAATCGACTTATCTTACGACCCGCAGGTCCCACGTTCGACTTCCACTCTGCCATAAATAGCTTGAAGGCTCAGGTTTGAAAAAAGTGTTTTGGGTCATTTTAATCGATTGGTATTTAAAGGACGAGTTTTCTGGCCAACGTTTTAAAACTGTATTTCTTTATCAGAGCACGTCAGCATTGCGGGTGGTTCAAAGTTCAAAGTTCAAAGTTCAAAGTTCAGTACTTAGAAAACTAAAATTAACTTTACTCTTAACTCAAGATTTCCTCATCATCCTCAGGTTTTAAAAATGAGTATTTGGTCAATAACAGCGTTGTCTCTGTCGAACCCCCTCCCTCTCCCCTCCCCCCCCCCCTTACATCATTATATAGCAACCTATTGACTTGCATAATTCATCCCACATGTTGTGCTCCACAACAATCACGTTTACCCCCCCCCCCCCCCCCCCCCCCACTCCACCTTTTAAAAAGCAAAAAGAAAAACAAAACAAAACAAAACAAACAACATTAAAAACAAAAAAAAACAACAAAAAAAATAAATAAAATACTCACAACCCCCCCCCCCCCCCCCCCCTTCCAATAAAAAACAACACCTAAAATGGATTTTTATCCAACGAAATGGTGCTGTGAACAGTGACACACACACACACACACACACACACACACACACAATCCAACACACGTCTAAAATGGGATAAGGTTATATTGTATTAGGTCGTGGTGCCAAGATACATTTCAGAAAACTTTTGAATCAATTAAAACTCTCTAATTATTGTAAATCATGTGGATCAAGGGAAATGGATATTTAATTCTAAATTCGGATCGGATAATGTTAGCAATTTGCAACCGTTAACCCTTCCCCTTCCTTCTATGTTTAATTTTCAGATTCTTTTGTATAGATTATAGCACATATATACATACACCCCCGCACACAATAAAGGCCTAAAACAAACCAAGAAAGAATAAAAAAACCCCAACAAAAAACGACATTGAAAAAAAAAGAAACGGACAAGGACAAATATACCATAAAAAACCCCAACCCCAATACACACCAAAATGTTTGAATTGCAACATCAAGCAAACGGACGAATATAAAATACGCGAATAAATAAAAGTAAATCGAAAATAATATGTTTAAAAAAGGTAGGCCTATATATACATGGCACCGAATACTCTTCAACAGTCGTAACGTCACTTCCTTCCTAATGACGCATGGTAACTTAGTAACACTGGCTCTAAACTATCGGAACAATGGCGGACGCCGTATGAAATAGTTCTCCGGCGAGCATAAAAGCGTAAAAAACCCATACATTTGATCATGTTTTGACTTTTACACATTATGATCACAAGGCATATGAAAAGTTCTAGCCAGCATGAAGAATAAAAAGTAATGATTTTTTTGTTTTTTTAGAACCAAGATGGCCGCCGTTACCGGGCGGCGTGACATCAGACTACTGAATCCAATTAACAACGAAATTGTACCTAAAATACGGTTTCTTACAATTTGCACATGGGATAATTGTAACCATTGACAGCGCATTCTGTATAGGGAATGAGATTAGCGGAAGAGTAGCGTCCCTTGATTGGACGTCACCCATAGTCTGTGACCTCGCAGGACGAGAGACGCATGCGCACAACCAACATGACGTTCTCTCTCTAATAACTTTTCCGCCGGTGACGCACAGACTATGGGTGACGTCCAATCAAGAGACGCTACTCTTCCGCTAATCTCATTCCCTATCGTTAATTAGGGCAAACAAAAACAATGCAAGGAGATGTCATTGTTTGATTTATTATTAATGTTTCAGAGCAATGAAATGTTGTTTAATGAAAAGCATAAGAATGTGACCATAATGAGTTGCACATTATTATTATTATTATTATTATTATTATTATATTATTATTATTATTATTATTATTATTATTATTATTATTATTTATTTTATTATTATTATTATTATTATTATTATTATTATTATTATTATTATTATTATTATTATTATTATTATTATTATTATTATTATATTATATTATATTATTATTATTATTATTTATTATTATTATTATTATTATTATTATTATTATTATTATTATTATTGTTATTATTATGTCAATATACTAAATTTCTGAAAACTTTACCACAAGCAGTTGAGTCACGATAAGGATATTGTGCTTTACTAAACCTCATAAATAGAGGTGCTCCCCCTCCCCCACACCCCTACCTTATTCATGATATATATATATATATATATATATATATATATATATTATATATATATATATATATATATATATATATATATATATATATATATATATATATATATATATATATATATATAGTTTTGATATCATTACGTCATCTCATTGTCGCCCCCCCCCCCTCTCTCTCTCCTCTCTCTCTCTCTCTCTCTCTATATATATATATATATATATATATATATATATATATATATATATATATATATATCTGTGAATCTAGAGGAAGAGTGTTTGTTGAGTACAGTACATTATAAATCATTTCATTTTTTTCTTTCACCGCCCCCCCCCCCTTCCCCCCTTATGAGTTAAGAGCGTGATGTTGTGTCATCGGCGTCCGACTGTAGACCGAGATAGCATCATCATATAAAACATAACCACAGTACAGTAGGTCCGGTCAGAGGGGGGAGTCCCCAAGCTATTGAGTCAGAGTCATGTCCCCTTCTTGATCCCCTGGACAAGATAACAGTGGTCGTGATGTGATCACAGGGGATGGTATGTTGTACCTAGCTCACTAAAAAGTAGAAAACGGTAAGGGCTGCCTGAAGCCGGTGATCGTAAAATACTAACGAAAGAGTGAAAAGGGTGTATTGTTGTGCTGACGAAGGGTTTGTACCCGAAACGTCCATTGTCTGTTTTGTTCCCATACGAAGCCTTTCCATTTTCACTCTTTCGTTAGTACCTGGCTCACTACTGTGGTAAAGGAGGTACTAGCTATACATTTAAGATTACATTATGGGTTTATTTGTGGATAAACTACTTAATTTAGCGGCTATGTGGTCTAGTGAGTGGTATGACACTCGATTTCGGATCGGAAGGTCCTGGGTTCGAGCCTCGCGCTCAGCGCATAGTTGAGTCCTTGGAAAAAGCTCTTTACTCACATTCTCTCACCGTACTCATGTGTAAAATGAGTACCTGGCCGTTAACAGCGTTGTCTTAGTCCGAAAAAGTGTAATATCGCCTAACAGGCGTCATGTCCAGTTCTACATGTAAAATGTTGCTGTTGACCAAGGACCCCTTGTAAAGCGCTTTGAGCACATTTAGTGGATATTGCGCTATATAAAGCTCTTTTTTTTTAAAATGTGACGACATTGTACCTCTTCTTCTCCCATTTTAGTTTGTAACTTTGATTTTTAAGATTCCACACAGACCACAGTATTTTTCTTTCATTAAAGATGTGAGAATATTCCTTATTCCACAGTCTCAAGCACGAAGGTATGAACTAGATAGTACAAGTGTGTATCCAGCCACTGTTGATTGGAGTGGAGAACCATAAACTTGGATCTTCTTTTTTATTTTGTTGAATATCACCGATGGGATAATTTCAACTGGTCGTTTTCTAATTTTGCAAACGAAGAGCTCTTAACGCCCTACGTTGTCAGATATTATTGAGATTATCTGGTCTACCACAAAATTACTCTCGAAGTGAGCACATATTTCTTACATTATTTGTACTGGACATAATATTAAATTTATAGCTTCACACGATAGACAAGAGATAATTATGGTCTGTTAACTTGTTGGTTATTTCTACGGAACTAATTATTTCCACCAAGAGAACATTTTTAAAAATAAACAAACAAAAAAAAAAAGAAAAGAAAAAAAAAAACCAAAACAAAAAAAAAAAAATAACAAAAATAAAAAAATAACAACAACAACAAAAAAAAAAAAAGACAGGACTCGGACTTCCTCGATGTTGCGCTAGAAGTTAGAATAAAATCGAATACAATTCGTGGAGTTAGAAACTTGGAATGTGTTGTTTGCTGATGGGATTCTATTTATTTTAACATGAGGTGTTGAAGGGTGGGAATGGGAGGGAAAGGGGGAGGGGGGGGGGGGGGGTGTTCTCCAAGAGGAAGAGATATAAGGGGGTTGGCAATTTAATAGGATTGTCTATAGATCTATGTCACCCATTTGGTACCTGCCCACTCTCAACATAGCTTGGCTCTGTTCCAAAAAATAAAAAGAGACATATCGCCATACCGCTTCGGCAACTGACGTACGGTTAGGACGAAAATCAAACACGACACAGCAATGATACCAACTGTATTATTATTACACTGACCTCATCACATACACACAATAAACACTAAAAGGCCACCGCACTCTTGACAAAACGCATTTTTTGGAAATTTTGGTTAAATAATTTTTAGTTCAAATTAGATATTGAGCGACTAGTGTGAACATTTATACATGCCAAACAATCTCGAACCTGAGACTTCTAGTGAGGAAAGAAAGCAAAGTAGTCCTTTCAGAGATATCGGGGACCATGGAGCCGGACTTTATCACGGTTTCTATTGCGTGAAACGGACAAAACTAATTGCTTGCTACCCTTTAAATAGGACGCTGGTCTATCGCAAAGTACTTTCCGCTAGATCTAACAGACCCAGCTACCCATTTACTACTGGGTGGTAGGAGGTTGGGGAAAAATCTTCGACTGCACTCGGGATCAATCTTGGTCCCTTTGCGTGTGAAGCGAGTGCTCTACCAACTGAGCTACAGCCCCCCCCCCCCCCCCCCCCCCCCGCATCCCCCATAAATATGAAAACTGGGGTTAATTTCTCCTCGTTACGGTGGAAAGTGGAAAGTAAATACAATTTCTTCCACTGAAAAACATTCCAAGCTCATATTTCTCATTATATCATTTCTAAATTCATTTTTCGGGCTCCAATTGATCCTGACATAATACCATTTAATTTTGAGACATATGAATGTATTACGCTGACCCCCAAATTGCATAAGGAAAAAAAAAACAAAACCTGAGCCTTCAATAGTGGGGGTCCCAATAGCTCAGTTGGTAGAGCGTGCCCGCTTCACAAGCAAAGGGACCAGGATCGATCCCAGGTGCAGTCGAGATTGTTTTCTTTTCTGACCAACCCACAAAGCAGTGATTGGGTAGATGGGTCTGTTAGATCTGGTGGGAAGTACTTTGCGATAGACTAGCGTCCTATTCAAAGGGTAGCAAGCAATGGATATTGTCCGTTTCACGTTATAGAAACCGTGATAAACTCCGGCTCTATGGGCCGAATGGCTCTGAAGGACTATTTCTTTTCATATTTATGTCTATAAAATAAATTTCTAGTCTAGTAACTATTTTATCCAGACATAGTTAATTTCGCTTTGAGACCGTGGGTCCGAGATGTTTTTTTGACATAAAAGAGAAGAAAAAAAAGAGATTTGCCAGTGTATGACAGAAATGAAATGTATTACGACTCTACAACATAGAGATGTCGTAAAACAGTTTTACGATACAGTATAATAAACTAATTTATGGGGCTGGTCCACTCCCAGCCCTACTTCACAGTGCCGCTCTGACCCTGGAATGTGACACAAGCACCGACTAATCTCACGATCTCCGTATCACTTTACACTTTTAAACATCTAAAGAATAGAGAGTTGGAAGAAAGGCAAACTAAGTGAGAAAAAGGGACGAAGAAATATATATACACTTAGTTTATAAATTGAATTGAACGGCTATGTAAACAAATCTCCTTAGGAGACTTAATGTGTAATTTATGGGGGCTTTAGATTTACTTTAAAACATTATATATTGAAAGCAGCCGACGTGAACGTATCTGCAGGTCTGATAACCGAACGCAATTATGGGCCTCGTTTAATATTGTTGTAATGGACAATATTATTTTGCGTTGGGTTGAGAGTATTTCGATTACAACAATGAGGCCATGACAATTTGGGTTATCAGACCTGCAAAGAAGTACACGTCGAAAGTGTTTAATTCTCCGTCTATTTTTATCATTTGTTTTGTCTTTCGTCGACCGTCCTTGAGGTGTTTAAAAGTGTAAATTTTGGTATCAATCGAAGTCAACTTTCCCCAAATCCCCTTTTAGTGAACAATGTGAAACGAATATTGATGCTGTGCTTTCAGTTAAAAAACTCTGAAAATCCGCCAGCCGGGTGTAACGTACCAACTTACAAAACGATGTGTAACCTCAAATATCTATAGTCTGATTAATACATTTTATTGAGAACTACTCATATGAGTGGTTGGCTAAAAACAATAACAATGAGCTGAGTGACGTAAATTTCGTTATAAATGAATAAAGCGACCCTGAGGACGCGCGTGGTGGAAACAAGACGGTATAGATAGTATGTGCTTAGATAAAAAGCTCACAACATTGTCATCCGAAAGTATAACGGGCCAAATCACAAAACTATGTGTAACCATAAACGTTTATAGTCTGGTTCATACAGTTCAGTGAGAATTACTCATAAACGCGGATGGCAAAAAACAATAACAAAAACGTGAGTGACGTCATCTTCGTTCTATCTATAAAGATTTTAACTATTTGCTATATACAATTGTGACACCAGTAGACAATCTTGTATTTTATTATCAGACAATATGCAAAGAGGTCAGAGATAAGATAAGAGACTGTAGGTTCTTACAATAAACGCTTGTTTTGTTTGTTTTTATTTTTGTGTTGTTTTTTAAAATTTGTTTTTGTTTTTCATTGCTTTGTTTTGTTTTGTTTAAAATATGTTTACGGCATTTTCACAAATGGGATTTTCTAACGTTATTAATCATAGATATCACATAACGGAAAAAAAAGTTTCAGAGAGTGAATGAACGAAGTATAATATACGAGTGTCAATGCATTAGAAATGGGGGCAAACGTAGGGAAATATAGCATGGTAAAGGGGGAAGGACAGAAGAAAATAGGCTTAAATAGGTAATAAATATCACTATTTCCAACTCTATGTGAAAAAAAGAAAAGGGGGTGGGGGGGGGGGTAGAGTGGCAGTGAGACATAGAGAGAATGTATAAGAGAGAAAGAAAGGTGAATAACGAAGAAAAAAAACGAAGAGAGAGAGAGAGAGAGAGAGAGAGAGAGAGAGAGAGAGAGAGAGAGAGAGAGAGAGAGAGAGAGAGAGAGAGAGAGAGAGAGAGAGAAAGAGATTATTATCAAAGGGACGCTACTCACCTATCCACGTTGACTAATGTAGCCAGTGTATTTCTCTCGATTGTCTTTCTTGCACCTTGTCGAATATCTCCCATAGATCCAGCTGTATGAATAAAACAGGGAATTTGAGACTGAACAAAACAACGAAAGAATGGATCGATGTAATGCAATAAAAAAAACTTGAGATTTTATATAGCGCAATATCCACTAAACGTATCGTCACGTTTAAGAACTAATGCGCTTTAAAATAAAACGTGTGAAAATTTCTTCCATAGATACAATATTTCAAAATTATTTAAACAACATTCATTGTTAATTTGACAATTTTGAGTATATAATCACTGTTCCAAATATTCCCCAACAGTCGTAACGTTACTTCCCTTGTAATGACGCATGGTAACTTAGTAACTGGCTCTAAACTATCGGAACAATGGCGGACGCCCTTATGAAATATTTCTCCGAGCATAAAAGCGTATCCAGAGGAGAAAAAAACATTATAAATCTGATCATGTTTTGACTTTTACACATTCTGATCACAAGACATATGAAAAGTTCTAGCCAGCATGAAGAATAAAAAGTACAGTTATTTTCTTTGTTAGCCACCGTTGCTGGGCGACGTGACATCAGACTATTGAATCCAATTATTAAATATCTAGCACACAACTAAGTGTCATAGTCAAGATCAGTAGCATCATTTTAGCGAGACCTCTATATTAACATTTGATATGTCCATCTCTTTACATTCAACAATTTCAATTAAACAATATGCAATATATAATTGTTAATAATATTCAATGTCAAGAGTTATTTTATTTGACTGTTACAGGCAGAGGAACATGGGATAAGCTTCGGCTCCGTGAGTCTGAAGGTTCACACCACAGACTACTAGTCCCTGTGTTATCTATTGTTCACACCCCCCCCCCCCCCCAAAAAAAATAAAAACAACAACAACAAAAAAAAACAACAAAAAAACAAAACAAAACAAAACAAAAAAACAAAACAAAAAAAAAAAAAACAAAAAACAAAAACAAAAACAACCCAACAAATAAATGAACGAGTGATATCAAAGTTCGTACCTCTGTTCATCCGTGCCTGAGTGATGTATCCGTCAGGAAAGACGCCATTGTGACCTCCGACCTTTCGACCTTCATACTGACCCGTGTCAGTTACGCCCGTGACTGGGGAAACATAGAGTGAAAAAAAAATAATTAAATCAAATTAATACTTAAACAAACAAGGAAATAAATAAATAAATAAATAAATAAATAAATAAATAAATAAATAAATAAATAAATAAATAAATACATTTCGAATCAAAAGTTAACATTACAAAACAAAGAAGTAGACAAATACACAGATAAATGAATCAATTTATAATTGAAGAGTGGTCAAGTAGATTGATAAATAAATAATAAATAAATAAATAAATACACACATAATATATGGGCTAACAAGTAATTAAAACAAAAGATAAATAAAAGTCTCTCATCAACAGGTGAACGAAACATAAAATTTGGTATACATAATTTGTTTTTTTAAATCATCATATTCAGTGCTGTATTCTATTTTTAGCGATAAATAATAATGTGAAATTGGAGGTAAGATTCAATTTAATTACAAAAAACAGATCAAATGAACGTTTCGGGTTTCACCTTATTCAACAAAACAGGATGAATGAAACACCACAGATCTGTTTTCTTTTGGTGTATAATTTATTGAATTTGTGTGTAACAATATGTTTTCTCTTACGTGAGATAATGGCAAATACAAAGTGTCTAGTGCCATTTGTAAATCACTATAATATATTAAGTGTAATATTCTATTCCGTGCTCCATGCGAACAATGATGAAGTCTATCGTTGGTGTCCCTTGAGTAAAATCATTTTGGAGTTCTTCACAAAACACACCATTCATTTTGGCTGTCAAATGCCTTTAGTAGCTAGATATTCGTGGCTAGGAAAAGACAACAAAACATGCTCAAGACAATTTGATTGTGTGCAAGCCGAGGATGCATTCCGGGCCATGCTCGATAAAGCTTTAAAAGTGACAGCTCTATGATCCCACTTAAATCCAATATTCGAGTAATGCATGTGTGCAGTATTGAACGATTATAAAATTTACTTTAAAAAAATACCAAAGTGACAATTTAGGGAGCAGGCACTGGTGTAAGATACAGATCTGAAAAATCTCTCGGGTCTAATCCAAGGGAAGACTAGAATGACCCAGGCGTTAGCCGCAGTGCAGCGCCGCAAACTTTTGCGTTACGTTTGGGTTGTTTTTTTTTTAAGATCTGAAAAAATGTGTATGAAACAGGGCCAGACAAAGCAATAAAGAAAAGTACAAGAAAAAAAAAACATCCGAAAAAAAAGCATTCTGGAGCAGTCGAGTTATTTTTTTGGCATTTGTATTTCTTGCGTATGGAACAGTGACAGAGAAAGCAAGAAATACAAATGCCAAAAATCCAGTTTCCTTCGACTGCTCCAGAATGCTTTTTTTTTTGGGATGGTTTTTTTTTTGGCTTGTATTTTTCTTTCTTGATTTGTCCGGCACTGTTTCATAAACACTTTTTCAGATCTTCTTCTTCTTCTAGGTTCCATGCCTGGTCCAGGCTTCGGATACTGCATGAATTATCTCTCTCCATTCCTCCCTGTCTCTTGCTTTTTCAAACAGCTCTTGGATTGTTAGGTTCAGATCTTAAAAAAAAACAAAAACAACAACCCCAAACTTAAGGCAAAAAGTGGGCTTAAATTCAAATCGCCCTAGTTATAGTGCAACACAGTGATGACCATATTATAACGATCGTGATTCCTCGGAGAAGGAGGAGAAGAAATAGGGAAGAGCGAATTAGTAGAACAGGAGAAGGAGGTGGAAAAGAACGAGGAGTAGGGAAAGAAGAAGGAGATGGAAAAGAAGAAGAAACAGAGGAAGGAAGAGGAAAAGAAGTAGGAAAACGAAAAGAGGAGGCAGTGAAAAAAAAAAAGAGGAATGAGAAAGACGAACAAGTGAGGGATAGACAATGATAATAATAATATTATAATACTATTAGGGGTCATTTTCAACATCAGCGCGTGACCACCACTCACTGGCATTGGTAATCAGCCCATTAGACACGTACAGATCGATGTCTGATTATACATTGCTCACTCACGTCCATCAGGCGTCATGATGAATCACGTAATCTTTTACCATCAGTTAACCTCCGGTCTCCGGAAAGACACGAGTATAGATAGTATGCAGATGACGTCACTCAGGCCTTTGTTATTGTTTTTGCCATCCGCGTTTGTGAGTTGTTCTCACTAAACTGTATTAACCAGACTATAAAAGTTCATGGTTACACAGAGTTTGTGTGTTGGTCCGTTATACTTCCGGATGGCAATGTTGTGAACTCCTTGGCCAAGCGCATTCTATCTATAGATAGTATGCGCTTGGCTAAGAAGCTCATAACATTGCCATCCGGAAGTATAACGGACCAACACACAAAACTATGTGTATCCATGAACGTTTATAGTCGGGTTAATACAGTTCAGTGAGCATTACTCATGAACGCGGATGGCAAAAAAACAATAACAAAGACCTGAGTGACGTCATCTTCGAACTATCTATATATATAATTTTGGCCAGGACACTCGTCCTTCAATATAAATATCGATCCATTCAAATGACCCTAATCTTGGCAAAAACTCTCAAACCTGGGATCTCGCGCGGTCTAAGTTTGAGAATTGTTTCCTAGAGCTTTTATATAGCGCAATATCCACTAAACGTGATCAAATCGCTTTACAAGGGGTCCCTGGCCAACAGCAACACTTAACATGTAGTACGGGAGATGATGCCTGCTAGGCGATATTACATTTTTTTAAAGGCCAGGTACTCATTTTACACCTGAGTTGTTGCCAAGAAGAGGGTCATTTAAACCTATCAATACTAATTTTGAAGGACAAGTTTCTGGTCAAATGTTCAAATACGTGTCTTTCCAGAGGTCGAGAGTTAACTGGTTAATTATTATCATCATCATCATCATCATCATCATCATCATCATCATCATCATCATCATCATCATCATCATTATTATATCATTTTCGTCATCATCATCATCATAATTATCGTTGTCATCGTCATCATCATGATCATCATCATCATCATCATCATCATCATCATCATCATCATCATCATCATCATCTTCTTCTTCTTCTTCTTCTTCTTCTTCTTCTTCTTCTTCTTCTTCTTCTTCTTCTTCTTCTTCATCATCATCATCATCATGATCATCATCATCATCATCATCATCATCATCATCATCATCATCATCATCATCATCGTCATCATCATCATCATCTTCTTCTTCATCACCATCATCGTCATCATAATCATCATCATCATCATCATCATCATCATCATCATCATCATCATTAATACTATAACCAAAATGTTGTTAATGTTTACAAACGAACTATCCGACAATTTCAGTTAGTAAAATATAAGCGGCGATCAGTCTCGACGAAAACAAGTCAATAAATCATTGACACAAAACAAGTCTATTTAATTGGGAACACCTACAGCTTTGTCAGTCATGCGTCAAGCAACAACCAGCATGCATGCTCACTCACTCACTGGTTGATTGATTGAAATTATAGAAAAGTGTGTTTTATGGCGACGAGATACGGGCTGGTGACAGTCGTGGTAAGTCATTGGTGTCAAGTGACAATCGTATGTATGCCTCTATAGGGAATGAGATTAGCGGGAGAGTAGCGTCCCTTGATTGGACGTCACCCATAGTCTGTGACGTCACCGGCGGGAAAAGTTATTAGAGAGAGAAAGTCATGTTGGTTGTGCGCATGCGCCTATCGTCCTCGCGGTCCGCGCATGCGCACAACCAATATGACGTTCTCTCTCTAATAACTTTTCCGCCGGTGACGTCACAGACTATGGGTGACGTCCAATCAAGGGACGCTACTCTTCCGCTAATCTCATTCCTTATTTTGTGTCATTAAAAAACAATAATGTCATTTTATTATTATGTTGTCATCAAAGCTGAAAGTATGAATTTTGCATTTCTTTGATGTAAACAAGTTGGGTTTTTTTCTTTTCATTTTGATCAGAAAACATTTACTTCAAATATCGGTTGATTAAAAAGATAAGCAAAAAAAAAATCAAAAAAAAAACAAACCAAAAAAAAAAAATCACACACCCACAGACCTGAAATTTAAAAGACGTCACAAGCTTGAGAGTTTTAGCAAGTTGAGGTCTACTCATCATAAACGACGTGTACATATATGCAGGTCTGACATCCGAATCCAGTTATGGGCCTAGTTTAACATTGTTGTAATGGACAATAATTTGGGTCATTTTTTTGTTTGTTGAGATGTCCATTACAACAATGAGCCCATAAGGAATTGGGTTATCAGACCTCCTAATAAGTGGACGTCTATCATAATCGATCGATAATTGAAGTAACAGTTTTCTGGCCAAAATATTATTTTTAAAAAAGTTTGCAAAGTACGACAATGTTGTCATTAGAAATATCTGATAAACTTTCAAAGAAAATTCAATCATTGTCGAATATAATAAATTAAATAAATTTTAAATAAATTGAGCTTTATAGAGCGCAATATCCACTAAATGTGCTCAAAGCGCTTTACAAGGGGTCCATGGTCAACAGCAACATTTAACATGTAGGACGGGACATGACGCCTGTTAGGCGATATTAAAAATTTTCGGACACAGACGCTATTAACGGCCAGGTACTCATTTTACACCTGAGTACGGTGAGAGAATGTGAATAAAGAGCCTTCTCCAAGGACTCAACTATTCGCCGAGCGCGAGGCTCGAACCCTAGACCTTCCAATCCGAAAGCGAGTGTCATACCACAAGACCACATAGTTTTATAAAAACGATACCATATATTTAAAACACGACCTAATTCGCGTCATAAGATAAAGGTTGATTACGTTTGCTTTGATTATGTTTTCTTGACCCGTTTTTAAAAATCTTTAAACCATTTTCGTATTTAAGCTTTTCTCTGAGGAAAGGGTTGAGCTTGGAATATTTTATGTATTTAACTGTATTGTTTTCATTCAAAACAACGTTCCATTAGACTTTAATAGAAGTGTCAAACTTGCAACCGCAAGGAAGCCATTCGCCATCCATTGCTTCTGGGCTTGAGATAAACTTTTATTTGAAAACTCCGCGAGTGTGATAACATGCGTGTCAAGGCTCAGGCAAGGGGATTAACAACCTTCAGCTACACGAATCAACGGGCCTTTACTATCACGTGTTACGTCACAATTTCCCTCCAAATCAGTCAACAATAGGGAATGAGATTAGCCGAAGAGTAGCGCCCCTTAATTGGACGTCGCCTTCCAGAGAGAACGTCAAAATGGTTTTGCGCATGCGTCTCTCTCGTCCTCGCTTTCGGTGAAGTGTTTCATGTCGCTTTCGCCGGAAGCGAGGACGAGAGACGCATGCGCACAACCAACATGACGTTCTCTCTCTCTAATAACTTTTCCGCCGGTGACGTCCAATCAAGGGACGCTACTCTTCCGCTAATCTCATTCCCTATTCATGTGATCTTAAAGTCCCGTTAATCGCATTGCTAAAAGTCATTAAGTCTTAGTCAAGACAGAGATGGGGGGTTTGAAATCTGGAAACCTTCAACCAGGTCGCCTTCCCGTAGAGACAGTTCCCCTGGAGCCAGTGCAGTGTACCGCTTGGTGCACACGAAAAGTCTGGAGGACGTGTGCATCAGTTGGAACCCGAATTGGGTGCACGAGAACCGGGTCACTCGTTTCCGCCCTAAGGAGTGGTACGAGATTAGAGCGTGGCCTGAATTTGAAACACGTCGAAAAAAAGAAATAAAAAAATTGACAATTCTTTGATCAAAGAGAGATGTCTATGTACCAAGACTTTACTTTGATAAGGGGAAGTAAAAGTCGAGATCCAAAAGTGGAGGTAATTTACAAAAGTAAAGTGAGAAAAGAAATTAGACTCCCATGTAGGTAAAGCTAAAATTGTAAGAAGACATAAAATAAATTTAAATATTTGAAAAAATGTATCACAGAATAAATTGCCAAAATCGTTTTTGTAGATTGACATACACATCTAACAGTGAAAAACAACTTTTCATTTGTAAAGTTCACATTTTACGATCATATAATTAAAACTAGTGGTTATTTTCCATTTCTTCTACAGGTTTGGAGGGGTGGGGGTGGGGGGGGGGGGGACAACAAACCATTTATTATTGATTGGTTTATCTTACAGTTCCACCCTCCAAGACAGCTTAGTGAAAAGATTAAAGACCTAATTGACGGTATTGTATTTCAATCCTTCAACTTAAGACTCCGACGTTCGATTTGGGGATCCTGTAGCGTGTGTTGGTTGGAATAAACCAAAATATTTGAAATTCGGTTAGAAGATAAGTGAAGGCTGTGGTTTTTTTTCATTAGTCTAGATTTCCTCAACCACCACATTGATCAGGTATTAAAAAGTATAAAATTGTTGATGATACGAATATATATACACGTAAGATGTTATAATAATGTTATATATACACAAGCTAAAGCAGATCTATTATACAGATGGTACAAACAATAAAGGTTTTCTCCCCTTGAAAAGATGAAACAAGTAGTATAGGAAAGTCATGATGAGTACTAAGTTGCTAGAAGATGTGGACTGTGAAAAGAAAAGTAGGCACATAAATAAAACAGCTTCCGAACATAACAAAACACCAAACACTGAACATTTCGGGACCAAAACTTTTTCTTCAGCATATAAAAAAAAATGAGAAAAAAATGTTAAAACATTACTTAAAACCCAGATAGTCGGATTTTAAGTTTTGTATTAAAGTTTTTTTCTTCCGTTGTTTTTATTGGCCGAATAAGGGTTTTTGATTCCTTCGGTCTTGTGCCATGATATAGAAGTTAGACGTCTTTTGTAGTTGTTCCAGGTGACTATAAAGTGTGTTAAATCCAAGCATCAGTAACACACTTTATAGTCACCTGGAACAACTACAAAGACGTCTACTTCTATGTCATGACAGACGAAGGGCTAGAGCTCAGGTGGTCGCTGATTCGGATAAGTAAGTAAGTAAAATTCCAAAATGTTCCGTGTTTGGTATTTTATTCATTTTTCACATTTTCAACTGACACCGGTGTTCAAATTTTGTAAGATGCGACAAGAAAACAGCGATGACGTAACTCACCTGGGCCAGATCCGTAGCTGGAGATACTGACGGAACAGGCCGAGTCTGAATTGTACTCCGAGTTGTTTCTATGAGGAGGTCCCCCACGACCGTTAGGGGTTCCCGGCGCCCAGTGGACCCCGCCTTCGCCGTTCTGCTGCTGCCTTCGTCCAAGGGTTCCAATTCCGTGAACGGGGGAGGCGGAGCTATTGCTTTCCCAGCTGATGTTGAGTCTGGGGTCGCTCCGGCACCGGATGAGGGCTCGCAGGGACGGGGTTAGAGACCGTGATTTCCGGCGGTTGCTGTATTGAGGGATTTCTTTATAAGGTACTGGAAAAGAAGATATTATGTAGTGGATTCATTTTAATTGTTTCGGTTCATTAGCAGCTATAAT
The DNA here is from genome assembly GCF_034508935.2 of Berghia stephanieae. Classification (NCBI taxonomy): domain Eukaryota; kingdom Metazoa; phylum Mollusca; class Gastropoda; order Nudibranchia; family Aeolidiidae; genus Berghia; species Berghia stephanieae. The sequence continues at coordinate 102,432,084 of NC_088362.1, read as the reverse complement.
AATAATCTCGATCGGATATAAAAAGCAATCGAATTTTTTTTCTCTCTCATCTCATTATTATTATTATCATTCCTGTGATTTCTGTCTTATATTTTGGCACAGTTTTGTCAGTTGCTATTTTTTCCAAAAGATTGCATACTTGAGACCTTGTTTTGATCACTCCATTCTGTATAATATATCATCATCCTACTCATCATCATCGTCATTATTATTATTATTATTATTATTATTATTATTATCATTATTATTTATTATTATTATTATTATTATTATTATTATCATTATTATTATTATTATTATTATTATTATTATTATTATTATTATTATTATTATTATTATTATTATTATTATTATATATATTCCTACTACTACTCTACACTACTACTACTACTACTACTACTACTACTACTACTACTACTACTACTACTACTAACTACTACATACTACTACTACTACTACTACTACTATTATTACTATTACTACTACTACTACTACTACTACTACTACTACTACTACTACTACTACTACTACTACTACTACTACTACTAATATAATTATTATTATTGATATCATCAACATTGATTCCAAAAGATGTCGCATGGAAACAAACAACGTGTCTATCATTATGATAGTGAAAGCTTTTCGGGGCAACAAGTTAAAGAAACGTTTCGAGTTTTATTTCTTGTCAAGGCAAATAACCCATCCACTCGTGCGTGACTCACCAACATCATCTGGATTGTGCGACTTGATGGTGACCGACAGGGCCATATTCCCTGACATCATGGCCACTTGGTCGGCGGACTGGTTGTTGTAGTTGAGAAGCGTCGGATCGGCGCCCCGGAACAGCAGCACCCTGGCGCACTCCTCGGTGTTGTTTAAGGAGCACACGTGGAGCGGTGTGTTGCCGCACGAATTGCGAACGTCCATCTCAGCCCCGTAAAATAGAAGGTGCTCCAAATGTTGTACCCTGCCATACTTGCAAGCCTGTTTGGGGGGGGGGGGGGGGGGGGGGGGGATGCGGGTTGGTTAGAATAGTAGGCTCAGCTTTTATAGCCACTATATATGAGCTATATCCACTAAATAGGTTCAAAGTGCTTTACAAAGAGTCCCTGACCAAGAGCAACACGTAAAATTTATATAGAAATAGACGTGACGCCTGTTAGGCGAAAATACAATTCATTTGCGAACATAGACAACGCTGTTAACGTCATTTACAGCTGAGAACGGTGAGAGAATGTGAGTAAAGAGGCTTTTTCAGAGACTCAACTATGCGCTGAGCCATGTTCATCACAGAATCATGCTAAATTACATAACGACAAACGATAAAATTCTTACAAACAATCGAATCAATCAAAATTCTCTAATTCATTCCCGAAGGGAATTTTCTCTTCAGCAAGAAAGAGAAGCCTGGAACAGCCCAGGAGCCTCCCCCAGTGCAACGCTACTGAGCTAAATGAGGCAAAGAGCTTAGTGGCAGGAAGCGAGATCGACACCTCCCATACCATTCATTGTGTCACGTTACATTGCAAGAAGAATAAATGGCTGTGTACATTTAAAAACAAAAAACAAAAGAAAAGCTTCATTTCATTGATATTACTCGTCAAGGTACACATTCACGACACGTTTAAACAACTCATCGTAAAACATCACTCCCCTGACAGTCCAGAATTGTTTACAAAGAAATAATAATTACGTCAAATGGTTTCCGAAACAAACAAAAAAAAAACAAAACAAAACAAAACAAAACAAAAAAACAACTAAAAAAACAAACAAACAAAAAAATACCAAAAACAACCCCCCCCCCCAAAAAAAAACAAAACAAAACAACAACACAAGAAACAAGAATGGTCAATACTACAAACAATATATTTTTTTAAAAAGTCCACCCCGTCTTGCATTTGAATTTAATCTCAAGACACGATTTCCGCGTTTAACGAAGAGATCGCATTTATAAAATTCGTTATATCCAACGGGATCACTCTTGTCCTTTCAGGAGACAATACTGTCATTAGTAAAATTTGTCACAAGAATGGAACTAATGGGTACTACTCACCTGGTGAACCTCATACCAGCCATGCTCATCACAGATGCCCACACGTGAACGCTCGTGCAGAAGGAGGTGAGTACACTCTTGTACTCGATCATCGTTTGAGACGCTGTAATACAGGGGAGTTAAGTCCCTTGCATCCTTGCTGTCTGGGGAAGCCCCTAAGTCCAGTAGAGTCTATAGTAATGGGAGAAAAAAACGTATTGTCATCATCATCATCATCATCATCGTCATCATCATCATCATCATCATCATAATCATCATCATCGTCATCATTATCATCATCATCATCATCACCATCATCATCATTATCGTCGTCGTCATCAGCATCATCATCGTCATCATCATCAGCATCATCACCATCATCATCATCATCGTCGCCATCATCATCATCATCACCGTCATCATCATCATCAAGCCACCACCACCAACAACAACAACAACAACAAGGAAAACCACAACCACAACCACAACAACAATATAGGTACATCTCAAAGACTAACCCTGATAGCTTCAGCGTTCCCCACAATGGCGGCTCTGTGGAGCGGCGTGAGACCTTGACGGTTGCGGTAGTCCAGATGGGCACCGCCACTGACCAGTCCGATGAGGACCTCACGACACTTGGCCTTTCCCAGGGTGACGGCGATAGTCAGAGGAGTCTCTGTAGGAGGGAGTGAAGAAGGGTGGGTTGTAAGTTTACACTATATCATATTATATATTATTATTGGATGCATGTTAAATAAACACATGTTAAATAAACACATGATAAATAAACACATGTTATATAAACACATGATAAAAAAACACATGTTGTTGAATTTTATTTGAACTCACCGCCATTGTCCTGGTCGTGGAAGTTAGGGTCAAGCCCCTTGATACACATTTTGGAGATACGTTCTTCGTTGCCAGTTCGGACACCCTCCAGAAAAAGTTTGAGTTTGGACTGGAGACAAAGAAAGGGTCAAAGGTTAAGACGGTGCCGTTGTATTTTATGAATTCCTGATGAGTTGAGATGATTATGATGATGATGATGATGATGATATAGACGACGACGACGACGATGATTATAATGAGGATGATGAGGAAGATTGCGATTGCAATAGGGAAGAATCCCTCGAGGGGAAAATTCCCCACTTACAATTTTCAACAGAAATGAAAAACAAATAACTCTCTCTCTCTCTCTCTCTCTCTCTCTCTCTCTCTCTCTCTCTCTCTCTCTCTCTCAAACAAAACAAAACAAAAAAAAAACAAAACAAAATCCCACACAAAAACCCCCCACAAAAACACACGTACACACACACACACACACACACACACACACACGCACAAGCAACAACAAAGCGTGAATACATTTTGCTAGCTTTATGGACAATTTCCCCCCCTAATTTCAATTTTAGCCCTTATTCTCACAGCAGTCTTGAATATCAACCAGTGATACGGGAAAAAATGTCAACTGTACAATTATGTGATTGATTTATGGCTTTAAATCGGTGGATAATGTGTTATAATGGATTGGGCTTATCGATTAGAATGATTTGCCAAATCATTATCGTTATCGTGATCACGACAACACGTTATCACCATCATCATCACCATCATCATCATCATCATCATCATCATCTTCATCCTCCTTATCATCATCGTAGACGTCGCCATCCTCCTCTTCCTCCTCCTCCTCCTCATCATCATCACCATCATCATCTTCACCACCACCACCTTTATCATCACCACCACCACCTTCATCATCACCGCTACCACCACCAACACCAGCCATCACCACGACCACCAACCAAGACGTTAATCACACAAATTACACGCTATGTCACTTTTTATTGACCAGGCATTTTACCCACATTTCAAATTAAAGTTGTCCAATCATTTTCCATGACAACTGGTAATCCTGTCATTTGTCATTTCAGGCAAGAATAAAGAAAATGAAATAAAAACAACAAAACAAAACAAAAACAAAAAATACAAAAAAAAAAAGATGGCAGCACATGTTGAATATTGTTTTAATAAAGAAAAATAATCATAACTACCGTACTCAGAACCCTACCCCCCCCCCCCCACACACACACAAACACACACACGCCCACCCCCCACCAGACACACATTTTACACTATCAATAATAACAATAACAATAATAATAATAATAATAATAAAATAATAATAATAATAATAATAATAATAATAATAATAATAATAATAATAATAATAATAATAATAATAATAATAGTAATAATAATAATAATAACAATAATAATAATAATGATGATGATGATGATGATGATGATGATGATGATGATGATGATGATGATGATGATGATGTGATGTGATATGATATGATGATGATGATGATGATGATGATGATGATGATGATGATGATGATGATGATGATGATGATGATGATGATGATGATGATGATGATGATGATGATGATAATAATAATAATAATAATACATTTCTTGAGCGCTCTATCATGCCATATCACGAGGAAGTGATCAAGAGCGATTAACAGGGGCATCAACAATTCAAATTGGAAAAGAACAAAGTCTAAAGATGCTTTTTAAACATATAATCTTTAAAATATGAGTTTTCTGGTCAACATTTTGAAAATGTATTTTTTTTAGATGATGACATTATTGCCTTTTATAACGCCATAAAATATGTGACCCTTCGCCTCAAAACGGTATTAAGTCGGGATGATTATGATGTTAAAAAAATTGAATTTATAGACAGAAATATCAGACTTGTGTTCAGTTTATATGCTGTATTGAGGAGAATGGATACCATATTTTAGGATGCGAATGCCAACAGTTTATATTTTTGACCAGTTTTAACATTAAATTCGGATTTTAAGCAATTGGTTCGTTCCGGCATAATACCGTTTTGAGACGATGGGTCACATATGTGACTCAACGCCTCAATCTGGTATCATGTCGGAACGAACTAGATAAAGAAATTTGAGATTTACGTTGAAATGATCGGAATTTGGGAATTTGGGTATTTTGTAGATAAAGAAACAAAAGTTCAATCGATTCAATGAAGTCATTTTTTAAAGCTCAAATTTAAATTTGAAGAGTTTAGCTTAAGATTCAATTTTAAGCTTCAAATTCATCCCAACATAACACTGCTTTGTACGATAGGTCACATATCGTGACCCCCACCAATCCCTCTATGAACAAAATACTTCCTTGAAACTCTTTGTTATCATTTATTTACATTGTTTTGTATCTACAAATAATGCCGATATTGACAAAATGCTTTTTCTTTCTTTCCTTTTTTCTTTTTCTTTTTGTTATTGACGATTTAAAACTACTATTGAATTCATTAAAATGAGGACGAGAGACGCATGCGCACAACCAACATGCCGTTCTCTCTCTAATAACTTTTCCGCCGGTGACGTCACAGACTATGGGTGACGTCCAATCAAGGGACGCTAATCTTCCGCTAATCTCATTCCCTATAATAAAATCTGGTTAATAAAATTGAAAAAAATTACTCCATACTGTTGTGTATGCCGTTACTATGGTAGTCTGTTGTGGCCGGCTGGGTGGGTGTTTGTGGTGGTGGTGGGGGGGGGGGGGGGTCTATTTTAAATAAAAGCTTAGTTGTTTATTTTGAATTAATTGTTAATTAGTAATTGAGTCACGTTTTCCTGTAGATCTAATTAGCTATGCATGCGGTTTCTATATATTTTCAATCAATTGGATAAGATGTTTGTCGACTAGTCACAGATGTTCAGCTGTATAAAACATGAATACGAGTCGACATGCTCTGCGTGCATGTCAGGCAGGCAAGGGTGAGGGAAATGATCGATATTAAATATGCACGAGAAGATAAATCAGTGTGTAGACAAGACGGTATTACACGTAATATATACCAGTCATTACATTATCCATTTCTGAATGGGGTATATTGTGTCTCTCAGTGTAGGGATGTAGTATTAGGAATGTAAGAGGACGCCACGAGAGACGATCCAATGCGAAATCGTTAGACGACGGGAGTATTTTTCTACTTGTTTTTTTTTGTGTAAACAAATCAAAACGGAGGTCAATGAAATTAAATTTAACCCTGATTATGGATACACTCAAGTGACAAGATGCTCTATGAAAAATTACTTGGATGCACACTTGAAAATCGCAAATCCTCCTTTAAGTCAGATATTAGTGGTAGAAAGGTGCCGCTTAATTCATTTGTAATAGCCTTCAACAGTCATGACGTCACTTCCCTCGTAATGACGCATGCTAACTTAGTAACTGGCTTTAAACTATCGGAACAACAACGGCGGACGCCCTTATGAAATATTTCTCCGAAGAAAGCGTATCCAGAGGTAAAAAAAACCCATTATAAATATGATCATGTTTTGACTTTTATTCAATCTGATCACAAGACATATGAAACGTTCTCGCCAGCATTAAGAATAAAAAGTACCAATTTTCTTTCTTTAGAACCACGATGGTCGCCGTTGCTGGGCGACGTGACATCAGACTATTGAATCCAATTGCCACCCTCCATATATAAAGACCTCTGTTAGGTGAATGGTAGAACACTGGGACACAAAAAATGGAACAGTTATCAATCCCAGGTGCTCTCGAGAATGCCCCCCCCCCCCCCTTTTTGTGTGATTTGATAGCTATATAAGTTAGATCCGGTAGAAAGTAATTTTCAATAAACCAGCGTCCATTCCAAAAGGGAGCAAGCATTGCAATTATCCTTTTAACGTTACAGAAACCGGGATAAACCCCGGATTCATGGAGATTACATGGCTGTAAAGGACTTTAAAAAAAAAAAAAAAAGTAATTCAAATTGCCGGGGTTCACTGACCTTTGTGTGCATTTGCTTCAATTTCCGTTCGTTAATCAAAACCATCTTGTACACACGTTGTTTGTATTTGAACTGGAACAAGGATAAGATGATAGGGATACACGTGAATTAACATTATCTGTACATCTAATCATCATTATCACAATCAATCAAACGAACTATCTATCAATCGTTGTCATCTTCATTATTAATAACAAAAACCTCACCACCACCACCACCATCGCTACCCCGACCACTATCATAATCTCCACCGCGAACATCACTACTACCACACCACTATTAATGATTACTACTATCATCACCATCATCACCATCATCATCATCATCATCATCATCATCATCATCATCATCATCATCATCATCATTCATTATCACTTTCATCATCATTACCATCATCATCATCATCATTCATTCATTATCACTTTCATCATCATCATCATCATCATCATCATCATCATCATCATCATCATCATCATCATCAATTTTCATCATCATCATCATCATCATCATCATCATCATCATCATCATCATCATCATCATCATCAATCCACATTATCATTTATGAACATCGCTTATTCTGTCGTTAATCACATAGACTAATAGCCACGACACATCTATTGAACCGTCCATTTCAACCAACCGTATACCAAATCAATAACTTTACCTAATTTATTTGTGAATCATTCTGACATCTACAAACATGTCATTTGTCACCGCAGGTTCGAAAATCCATTGTTAAAAATTGAATGTCACTCTACACTTGAACGCACTCGACTCAGGTGAGAATATGTGACTTTCGGACATTGTAAGAATGTTGGTAGAAAAAGGGCGTATCATAGGAAACTCACTGCATATCACGGATATTTGATTCCCAAATGGTTGGATGAAATTTAACGGAACTGAGTTACCCAGGAATGAATGGGTAACACTGAACAGAGCACAGGCAAAAATTGGGAGAACAGGCTGGAAGCATGAAAAAGTGGGGGCTGGCTGAGACTAGTTTGTGTACATGTGGACGCCCATAACAGACGATGGAGCACATCCTTAGAGAATGCCTGGATGGGCCCAGCTGCACTGACCATGACCTAAGAAACTGCTGCACAGATGCTATGGAGTGGGTTCGGTATTGGAGCGACAAGCTATTATGATTAACGAGGCGTTGTTAGGCAGCAGCCTCTTATGGTTCACACTATTATGTTATGACGATCGACCCAATCAGCAAAGTCCGGTCCGCATTCGTGCACCGTCGCGAACCCGCCTGGTAGCATCGTCACAACACACCTTTCGACTAGATGCTCTGCCGTCTCGGGTTCTTGCCCACAGCGTGGACATATTGGACAGGTAGTAAGACCCCACCGATGTAACGCACTTGCCGTTAGGCAGCTCCTCGACCGAAGCCGATTCGCAGCTACCCAGTGTCTCCTCTTACTGGTATCAAAGCCTGGC
>NC_088362.1:102413763-102416263 GCF_034508935.2 Berghia stephanieae | reverse complement strand
ATCCCATTTGGTTGGCACAGTAGTATTCACGATTTTTCATATCTTTATCTTGCACCAACGGTTTGCTCACAAATTTATCACTAACTTTTTTTTTTAAAGAAGCAAAATAAAAAATACAAGAGAAAAACAAGTACAAACAAACCAAAAAAAAACAAAAAAAAACAGAACAACTAAAAACTAGAAAAAAAACAACCCCCCCCCCCCCCCAAAAAAAAAAAAAAGAACCAAAAAAAAAAAAACAAACAAAACAAAACAACCAAACAAAAAACCAACAAACCAAAAAAAAAAAAAAAAAAAACCCCTAGCAAAATCCTACAAAATACCCGAAAATGAAAGGCTTGGTTCTTGCGAAACCTAAAAACTCTGAAAATTTCATTTATAGAGTCAGATTCTACTTATGACGTGAGTAAGCCTATTTATAAATCGAACACAACTTTTATTGATTATTTCTAAAATCACGTTCGTGTTGCTAAATCTTTCTCCGTTTGACAGATTGAAGCTCCAGGCCAGATTTGCCTCACAGTCACTCTAACTACATTGTTGTCCTTCTTATTTCGCTCTTTCCTTGACTTTTATTAGTGAGGAAATGACTTAATCTTTTAACAGATATACATCAAATGATAAAAACCCCATAAAATCTAATTGTTCTTCTCTAAACCCTAAAAATGAGGAGGTCTTAAAAGAAAGGAAATTTGATAGATGGAGATAATATAAAACAATAAATTTCAACGTATAAACCCCAGAGGGAGGGGGCGGGGGGGGGGGGGGTTATGTGGCATTTGTTTTATTGTCCTGACTAGGGTATGATTAAGATATAGTACCAGATAACATTGTAATATTATAAATCCATGCACATAATATGACAAGTATGTGATTTAAAAAGTAAATAAATAGATTTTTTTAAAGGATTAAAAACCAATGTTTAAAAAGAAAACAGATGGCTAAAATTATTTTTTTAAAAAAATTAACTGACAAAATAACGCAAAGTTTGGATGTATTCGTACATATTTCATTCCTGAGGTTAAAAAAAAAAACGTTTTGTACGAGTTTTTTTCTAGTATGTACATACAGGACGACCTGCACTTTATGAAATGAAAATCTTATTTCATATTATGACCTATTGCCGGAGTAGAAAAACAAAACAAAAACAAAAATAACAAAAACAACCCCCCCCCCCCCTCTGTCTGTTATCAGCTGCTGTCAGCTGGCATACGTCAGAGACATAAATAATTAATCCTTGTAGTACCCACCTGTGAGATAACGAGGAAGTTACTTCCGTATTGGAAGAAAACACATTTTTTTTGGTTGAAATTTTGAAAACTTGGTTAGAAAACATTTGTACTTTAAAGACAGCCCTCAACTTGTAAATACAATAACACTCAAATCCGAGGCTTTAACAAAGTGTTGGGTTTAAAACTTTTTGATAAGCTGGGGAACCTTTTAACCACTCTTTGCTGTTGGCCTGGAACACAAAATACAATGTAAAGTCTGTTCTTTTATACGGCTCGGAGACATGGCGAGTGACTAAAACCACAACTAATAAGCTTCAAGCATTCATAAACAGATGCCCAGAAATATCCTAAATATCAGGGTGACCGGACATCGTCACAAATGAAGAACTGCTCCAAAATCTGAACTAACACCTATTGAAAGGGAGATAAAGAAAAGAAAATGGGGCTGGATTGGCCATACCCTCAGGAAGCCTTCAAGCAACATCACCATCAGGTAGGCTTTGGACTGGATCCCGCAAGGAAAGGGGAGGGTTGGTCGACCAAAGCAAACATGGCGACGAAGCATCGAGACCGAGTTGAAGGTAGCCGGACGAACCCGGGCCCGGATATTTTGTGTTCAAGGTCAACAGCAACACTTAACATGTAGAGCTAAACATGATGTCCGAAAGATGCTATCATTATTTTTTATTTTGACAGCAACAACGCTGCTGCCTGTCAGGTACTCATTTTATACCTGATTATAGTGAGGAAATGTGAGTAAAGATCCCTTTTTCTAGGATTCAACTTTGCGCTGCTCACAGCGAGACTCGAAACTTCGGCTTACAAGTTACAAGCTGAGTGTCAGGCCACTAGACAACAAAGCCGACAGTTAGAAGATCTCTAAAAACCGAGTCAGATGGAAGATACTAACGAAAGAGTGAAAATGGAGAGGCTTCGTATGGGAATAGACAATGGACGTTTTGGGTACAAACCCTTCGTCAGCACAACAAGACACAAATAAATGTGGAAAACAAATAAAATATAAAGAAAAACAACTTGTATCGTCTGTACTAAATAGTGCAACTTCCATTGAGTACAAACGATACAAGTTATTTTTAATTATATTTTATTTGTTTTCCACGTTTATTTGTGTATTGTTGTGCTGACGAAGGGTTTGTACCCGAAACGTCCATTGTCTGTTTTGTTCCCATACGAAGCCTCTCCATTTTCACTCTTTCGTTAGTATTTTACGATCACCGGCATCAGGCAGCCCCTACCGTTTTCTACTT
>NC_088362.1:102396263-102408763 GCF_034508935.2 Berghia stephanieae | reverse complement strand
AGGCCGATGAACTATTGAACTTTCGTGTCCAAGAAAACACACAACATACTCCAAACATACACATAGTTACGGTGATGTTGCGTGGTTACACGGGATGATACAGTGAACTTTAAAGACGAATGACGACAATGTTGTCATTGGGAGATGAATAACTAGCATTACGTAAGATGAAAAAATATATAAACCTACAATACAAACAAAACTTGATATTTGTGGAGTTAAGAAATGTCAGATTTTCTTTTTTAAAAAGCATCACATATTGTCGTCTATATTTTGACAATTAAAAGATTTTATGTGACTGTCTTGAACCGTAACAAGATGAATAAAACAATAACAAAATAAATAAAAATAATAATAATAATTTTAAAAAAACACAAAAAACCCCCACAGAATTTGGGTATTGAAATGGACATTTTCTGTTCGAAATACAGATAAACTCGGAATTTAATAAGTAGGTAAAAATAATAATATGCTCCATAACTAAGAATCTTAAATTCTGTCATATAAACCAGTAATGTGAAGACCTTCAAAATGGGAATATTTAATATTTACCATAACATCCATATTCTCAAAGAAACTGTTCTTTGTCCATGAGAGAGCTAAAACTCCATCTCAGAAAACACATAATTTGACATTATTAAAGATTGGTCCAAGTAAAGTAGTAAACTTTTAGTGAGGAATGAAAACAGAGGCATAAAATGTATTAAAACTCCATTCTAGTTGATTACATGAAATGGGAATACTAAAGTCTGATACGTTTCGAGGTGACCCCAAGACACGACAGCCAATATCAATTGGATGTTAACCTTCTCCTTACCAACTATAGGAAAATCGTCACATTCGTTACGATACAACCAACATTTTTCTTATTCAAATTGCTTTTGTACATCATAAAATTTAAAGAAAATGAACACTCAGTGTGTTGTAGCGCATGTTTTGCTAAAGAAATTATGTATGGCAAGAACTTACTGCTATTGTGTTTGAGTGATAAAAAAATCTAATTTTGTGTTAGTTGGGTGTGAAGTTTTGGGGGAAATCCTGAAAATGGCTGGTAAGGTGAGAGTTAATATCAAAATGTAATATAGTTCCCCTTTTGACGAGATGGTTGGTATCTCTGTGCGTGCGTAAGTGTCAGTATGTGTGTGTGTATGTGTGTGTGTGTGTGTGTGTGTGTGTGTTATCTATAAGATTAAATTAAATATCCTCACCCCGAGCAACGACACAATTCATCCTTGCATAGATATGAAGCAATTATTATCATCACCTCCAGTAAGGCTCCTGTGCCAAGGCCTTAGATAACACACAGATAATATACACCATCTGACGTCACGGAGATAAATCAGATAATGGTGATATTGGCTGGTTTCTCATCACTGATTAAACACTTTTTAAAAACATTTTAACTCGAAAACTTTCAATTCATAGATCCAAAGATTATGATGGTCTTTTTGTCCACAGAGGTAGACAAAGTTCTTATGAACCAGTAGATTTTTGACCAATCAAAACATGGAATTTGTGACACACCTTCGCCGTGCTCGGACAAACATAGTTGGTTGTTTATAAACAATAGCGTGAATGAAATCGACCTCTCTCTGATCACTGGTATTGTTTTTATAACGCCAGATGGGTGACTGTCTAGTTATCACACGATTATCTCGATCATTTTATAAACGTTTAAGTTTACACATGATTTTCTGTGTTTGTTCTATTGATCAAGCGGTAGAATAGTAGGTATTTTACTTAGACCCGTACCATCGATTGTAAAGCCTATGGAAGTTCGCTGTGTTTACCAATCACTACCATTGTTTACATTATGACGACAGTCCGAGAGGCGTGGCTATTTAAGTGTCTATTGTTTACTGATGGTAAAAATAAATATATTCTTTGAAATCTTCAAACTTTGATATTTTGATAAATATCTAAATATGTACACACACTCAGTCTTCATCGAGAATGTAGTCAACACCGACGCCCAGAAGACACACATAACCACGAGTGTTTACACTGACAGTGCCAATGTATTTAAATAGGTAGCAAGAGCTGGTGTAAGATGAACATCTGAAAAGGTATGTGTGATACAGCGCAAAGAAAATCAGAAAGAAAATACTCTTCAACAGTCCTAACGTCACTTCCCACGCATGGTAACTTAGTAACTTGCTCTAAACTATTGGAACAATGGCGGACGCCCTTATGAAATATTTCTCCGACGAGCTTAAAAGCGTATCCAGAGGGAGAAAAACATTATAAATCTGATCATGTTTTGACTTTTACACATTCTGATCACAAGACATAGTCTATGAAAAGTTCTAGCCAGCATGAAAAATAAACAGTACCGATTTTCTTTGTTTAGAACCACGATGGCCGCCGTTGCTGGGCGACGTGACATCAGACTATTGAATCCAATTACAGAGAAAATATCCTACAAGTCAGTCAACCTCGGATTCAGTGGAATTTTAATTTTTAAATTTTTTTTTTTTTTTTTGTGGAGGATCTTAATCGTGTATCTGTATTACTGGTTTGCACTGTCAAGATTAAACATAATAAGATTAAAACAATTTTTCTATTTCTTCTTCTTATTCTTCTCTCTCTTTTTTTTTGTTGAGATACCTTTTATGTAAAAGACAATTCCCACTTTTTGATGTCCGTCTTCATCAGGGACAATAAGATTTCGTGGCAGGATGAATATCTTAGGTTTTGAAAGAAAGAAGAACCAAATCTCGAGAATATTCATTGGGGATGAAATAAATAAATACGAATATTTATACAGGGCATTATCATGGATGCCCTATGTTCAACGCACTTTACAATGTGTCATTTATTCCCTCAGTAGACCTTATAGAATATTATTTGATAATAATAATAATAATAATAATAATAATAATAATAATAATAATAATAATAATAATAATAATAATAATAATAATAATAATAATATATAATAATAATAATAATAATAATAATAATAATAATAATAATAATAATAATAATAATAATAATAATAATAATAAAAATAATAATAATAATAATAATAATAATAATAATAATAATAATAATAATAATAATAATAATAATAATAATAATAATAGACCTTTATTGTCCATAAATATGGCAATTTGTCATTTAGTTACACTTGTTATAACGTTATATAATAACTATAACATTGAACAGATATTTCACTCCTACTAATTTCTCTCTCTCTCTCTCTCTCTCTCTCTCTCTCTCTCTCTCTCTCTCTCTTTCTCTCTCTCTCTCTATCTGTCTATCTATCTATCTATCTATCTATCTATCTATCTATCTATCTATCTATCTATCTTTCTATCTATCTATCTATCTATCTATCTATCTATCTATCATCTATCTATCTATCTATCTATCTATCTATCTATCTATCTATCTATCTATCTATCTATCTATCTATCTATCTATCTATCAATCTCTCTTCCTCTCTTCCTTTCACACTACTACGGTTAATGTATCGATGACTCATCTTTAAAAGAATCCAAAGAGTTTCACAGTTATAATTCTTTTGGTTTAATTATTGAATTAATACCGAAAAGGGATCGTGTAAAGTAGTACTGGTGGTAGTGGTGGAGTTGTAAAGGCATAGGTTGTAGTACTGGCTGTTGAACAAAGAATTGTGACTGTCGCAGGAACGCTGTGGGTATGTCCAGTTATGGGCAATAACATAATATTGATTCGTTGTAAAGTTTATGGAGATCAAAGGTCTGTTGTTCATACATACATACATACATACGACATATTATATTGCCCAAATACATACACATTTGGGTATGCAGTGTCCGCTGGGACATGGGACACGCCCCTTGTCATTTTCCGGCTTGAACGTGTTAGCTAGTCGTCGTTAACGAAATGATGATGATGTTGATGATGATGGTGGTGATGATGATAACAATGATGGTAATGATGATGATGATGATGATGATGATGATGATGATGATGATGATGATGATGATGATGTTGATGATGATGATGGTGGTGGTGATGATGACAATGATGGTGATGATGACAATGATGGTGATGATGATGATGATGATGATGATGATGATGATGATAATGAGAAGGAGGAGAAAGATGAGAAGGAGGAGGAGAATAATAGTGGAGAGGGAATTCGGGGTTAACTTATATTGCGCAAAATTTGAGTAATAGCGTTCTAATATGTTTTAAAAAAACAAAAACAAAACATGAAAAAATCAACAGAAAACTAACAAAAACCAAAACAACTCCCCCACACACATACAAATAACAACAAAAAAACAAACACACCCCCCCCCCCCCCAAAAAAAAAAAAACAACAAACGAACGAACAAAACAAAACAAGAAAAAAACAACAAAAAAACTAAAACAGAAACGACTGGAAATGTTCACCGTCAACACCATCATCATAGAAGGAATGCCTTGATATAAACAATAGAAATGACGACCAACACCACAACAGGCAACAATACCACCATCAAAGAAGGAAGGAATACCTTGATAGAAACAACAGGAATGACCATCAACACCAGCAGCAGCAGCACCATCACTATCATCACCAACACCACCAGCAGCAGCTATGAAGGAATGCCTTGATGATAACGACGACACTGTGACATCTTCATAGATGTCTCTATCCATACAGGTACGCTTTACAGCACTGATAGATGTCCGTGACAGATTGACTCCTGTCTACACACCACTACATCATATCACGCCTATCCACTGACCAAACGCCTTTTATCAATCTTATTTTCAAAATAAGTTCATTACTTCATATTATATCGATGAATTAATATTACCCTTAACCTTTCCAACAATTCTTAACTGCAAAGACATTCTTAGAAGTCTCGGGTTTAATTATTGTTTGACAAGTTTGGAATCCTGTTGATCCATCGATAATCGCAGTTAAAAAACATTCTGACCAGGTTGAAAACAAGAATTTTATTAGTATACAAAAGCATAGATCAGACACAATCATAACACAGATTACAAATACCTTTACAAAGCGGGGTTCGATTTACATTATATACACAAACGCAAGTTCCCCCGTAAAAAAAAGACGCGCCAGGAAACAGAAGAAAAAGAGATTTTTCAACATTTTAAAAAGGAAAGTTTAAACTTTGAAATTTCCTGACTTCCTGGTTTGTATTTTATTTCATTTAATTTGCTACTTATTGACTCTCCTGTTCTTAAATGCACAACGATTCCAAAGGCATGCGATGGCAAACAACAGCAATGGCTGTCAAATGTTGAAGACAGACATGATTGGAGTCAATTTGACAACCATCAAAGTAACTGAAATACAATGATGTGATCCTTTAGCGTTATTAGACTGTAAATGGTCTTTTATAGAGTCATGAGGCTCATTGAGCCGGAATTTATCCTGGTTTCAAAGGCGTTACACGGACAGCAACAATTGCCTACTAACTTAGATAGGACGCTAGTCTATCACAAAAGTATTTTCCACCAGATCAAAAACAGATTCAGACACCAAACTACACGGCTTGACGGTTAGGGATAATCTCGACTCGATTGTACCCAAGACATTCTCTGGTCCCTTTGGTTGTGAGGGGAGGACTCTTCCATAGCCTTCGTTAACTAAAAGCCTGGTACTGACCTAAAATATTCGTCATAAAAGAAGACGAAGATCACGGTGGAAAAGATAATTGTGAGTTGTAATCAATAACTCACCCAATTGAATCGTCAATTATTTTTTTTGAGACGCAATTTTTTTTGGGTCAGTGTGTAGCCATCGTTATGCCTGATACTGAAACCCAAAAGGACTGGCAGTTTGACGTCATTATTTGTTTTTTTCACCGCTTAGTGAGTTGTCGTTAGTAGTGCTCATGGAAACAATTGATTTCATTGGTTGAACTATTGAATATAACTCACGATTTGTTTTCTTTCTTGGCAAAAGACTGGCATTTTGACGTCATTTTTTGGTCAGTATCAGGCCATAACTTTCCGAAGGCCACGGTCAGTGTCAGGCCTGAGTTTACGAAGGCCACGGCTCTGACCACTGGCTATCAGGATCACCGACTAGTCCTAGAACAGAGACAAAAAGAGAATCTCCAATAGGCAAACACGTTTGACGACCTCTATCTGAACATCGAACTCCAGTAAAAAGACACTACGGACTTAAGTTTCGTCCGTCCACCAAGTGATTAGGGAATATATGGTTTTTTTTAAAAAAATATATTGAATCCCGGAAATATACGGAAAATCGGCGACCTTGGAAGGATATCCAAATAGTAGTATTAATTGTATTCCGTTAGGTCATCGATCTATGTATTGATTAGTCAGGGCTTCACTGAAGGCAACTACTATTAACTTGTTTTTAAATAGAGCGCATAATGGACTCGAAGCTCGTATTATTCCATAGAAAAAACAATGAGTCCATCAGAACTATAAGGTACATGGGGCCGGAGTTCGTCCCGGTGATTCTGTCGTGTTGAATGGAAAGTAGTAAATGCTTGCTATCATTTGGATATGATTCTAGTCTGCCGCAAAGCACTTTTTTACTGTACATTGAAAAATCACATTAAAAAGAATTTTGCCCAGAAAACTCGTCCTTCAAATGTCGGCTGATTTTAATCGACCGATATTTGAAGAACGAGTTTTCTGACCATTAAAAAAAACAACAAACAAAAAAAAATACCAAAAAAAAAAAAACGTGGTAGAACAGACCTAGGAACTAAATAGGTGCAGGTTGAAAGTGGTGGGTTTGCAATAATACAAAAAAAAAAGTAAAGGGGGGGGGGGGGGGGGGGGGGGTAACAATAAAAAAAGTCTTGGCCGCATCCGAGATCGATCCTTCAGCTAGTAAGGGGAGTGCTACTCTATCAGCTGTACGATAGTGACCCTCCATCCAACGAAAACAGGAGGTAATCTGCGAGACTCATGTACGGTTGGTGATTGTAAACCTATTCATCACTCATCGATCTCCTTTCAAATGGGCGTGGCAGTCATGGAGTATTGACTTATTGTACTAAAATCATTAAACTTTAATGGTTTTGAGAGGACTCCTGTGTACGTGTTTATTTTCTTTTAGGCTTGAAACAAATTAAGTTCTCATCTGTTACTTATAACATTGGGAGTATAATTGGAGTTATATGTAGCCGGCATTTGTGAACATTGTAACAAAAAGTAAAGTGGAAAGACTATTACGCGTAAAGAATGTTTCAGTCATAAACCCTTATCTAGCACAATATGAAGTAAAATCAGAATGTGGAAAAAAATGATTTAAATTGGTAGATACCAAACACTTATTTTATGTGTGTTTGTTTTTGTTTTTTTTTGGGTTTTTTTTTTCTTCTTTGCTTTTAAAAATAATAGTATTATCGAGGTTTTATGTATTTACTTAACACCTCCATCCCCAATAATTTCTTTGTCACTCATAATTTTCTGGATGCTACACTAGTTTTAAAATATTAAATAACTTGCAGCGGCCCGGTATCAGAAAGGGATTTTTTCATCTGATAATATCTGATAACAAAATCACAGGACATTATTTTCCAATAATTGTGAGTAAAGTTGTTGTTTTTTTTTAATGTCCTTATTTCAAAGTACCAAAGAGAATTAATAATGTAATCTGACGCAGGCGTTAGCTCAGAAAATTGGTTCTATCGGGGATCGTTTTTCTGAGGCAAAACTGTCTATATTAAAACTGTGAAATATTTCTCAAAGCCGAAAAGCCACACATGAAAGAGAGGAAAATCGTAGGTTTAAGAATTTTTAGCGAGTTGACAGCCATTAAAAAGTCTCGGGTCTAAAAATGTCTTTTCCAAGATGAGGGTCATCTATTTTCCGCGAAACTTGCAGTAAAAATATTTCTGGCCAAATTTTTCATGTAAAAAAAGGCATTTAGGTCAATGTATGGCAGTATTTAGTGTCGTAAACACGACCGTAAATACGACCGTAAACAATGACAGGCATCAGTTTGCACTGGGTGATCACAAAAAACGTTAGATAACCCAAGCGGCAAATGACTTATTGATCACAGGTGGATTTCGTGTTCATATTTCATGTCAAAAGGGACAAAGTCGGTTGTAATTAGTTGTTTGGGATAAACCTACCTAACTTGATTTATAGATAAGACATCAAAACGCAAGGCTGGGATTTTCCGATTTGGCTGGGAATAAACTCCACATAAATGTTAAATATAATACATACAGAGAGATTGACCTCTCTGGACTTTATTTATTTATTTATGTATCTAATTATCTATTTATCTATTTACTCAATGTATTTATTTCTCTATGTTCTCTATCTATTCATTTATCCATTTAAATTATCTATTTATCTATGTTATTTATTCATTTATTTATTTATCTATTTATTTTTTATATATTTATCTATTTATTTATTTCGCGAAAGTGAAGAGAAAAAGCTCACAAGGTCAGTTCCGTCCGGTATCTACGGCTTTAAACGGACAATTTAACTGACCTTTGAATAAGACTCCAGTTATTACAAAGTAATTATCCATCTAATGTAATAGACCCACGGCTTAGACAATGTCTGTATTGAATAGAGTGCTCAACCATTAGATCGACGTGCACTTATTTGCAGGTCTGATAACCCAGTTCCTTGTGGGCTCATTGTTGTAATAGAAATCTCAAAAAAAAAAATGTTTTTTTTTAATGACGCAATATATTGCTCATTACTACAATGTTAAACTAGGCCCATAAGTGGGTTCGGATGTCAGACCTGTATATATGTACACGTTGATAAGAGTCAATGTGACATCAAATCTATTAGTGTGGCTGGTATGGTTGACAGTGATGACAGTGTTGATTGACGCGGATATAACGTGAAGCTTGTCTTAGAGTTTGCATGTGTTGATATAGATATGGAGTATAGGGAATGAGATTAGCGGAAGAGTAGCGTCCCTTGATTGGACGTCACGGCGGAGAAGTTATTTGTAAACAAACCAACTGCAAGCCAAACGCTCCAAATACAAAATTTATTATTCATATTTCTGTACAAAAATGCATATCATAATCAACGTAGATCTTTTCTTTATGAAATGTTAACAAAATATGATGTAGACTACGAATTAAAAATAAAAGATGTCGATAAATAATACAATACGATGAGACAACCCTTCCTAAACGTACTGAACTTCCCGCTAATGATTGGTACTACTAATAATAGCGAGAGCGTCTATCGGTTGTCAAGACGCAACTTCCAACAAAGGGGCGCTACTCTTAAATCTGTTTTGAAATCTCATTCCCTATTGATACAAAAAGGTATTTTGTTGGACGCAATTATCCGTAAGCCCTCCTTCCTCCCTTTATCCAATTAACATTGCCGTACTCAGGAAAAACACGCATTAAAAAAAATTAGCCAGAAACTCGTCCTTCAAATATCGAATGATTTAAATCTCTCACCTCGCAAAGTCCCGGGTTTGAGAGTTTTTGTCATGATGAGGGTCATTTAAATCGATTGATATTTGAAGGACGAGTTTTTTCTGGCCAAATTTTTTTAATGCGTATTTTTTCTATTTTTTTCTCGGCAGTTAACTGGTTATACAAAATTGATGATTTGAGTTTAGATACAATACTCACAACATATGCCAGTCGGATATAATGCCTTCCAACACACGAAACTATTTATGTAACCCTGAACGTTTATAGTCTGGTTCAGAGGATTTAGTGAGAACTAATCATCACATTGGATGTCTAAAAACAATAACAAAGAGCAGAGGGACGTCAATTTCGTTCGTTCTACAGCTTAATCTTGATTCATTCTATAGAAGTTGAAACTATAGAAGGGACGAAATTGACGTCACTCGGTTCTTTATTATTGTTTTTAGACAGCCATTTTGACGATGTGTTCTCACTATAAAAGTTAACGATTACACATTGTTTTTTTTTTTTGTGTTGGAACAGTTAATTTGGGCGGTAGAACCGGTGAGCATTCAATCAATAGAGAATTCCATATGTATTGATCACTTCTTTAGCTGTCTATAACAACAACAAACTGACTGTTGAGGGTCACAGCATTCTACATAAATATTCCAACAATGACGGCTGACCTCATTTGACCCCAAACAGCGATGACATCTGAATAAATTATAAGAAAAAGAGACCCCCGATCCCCTGAAATAAACAAATGGTCACATTTGTTTTAGTAACATTGTTAATATTTCAGGATAACAAGAAGAGATGAAGTGAGTAGGAAAGTGCCAGAAGACAATAGAGAATAAAAAATTTTGGCGGCGGTGATGGGGGTTTATATCCTGGATAGCTCATACGGTAGATTCACGCTCTTCCCGGCCAGGCGGAGTTGTCGTACTAGTAAGGTCGCGGGTTTAAACTCCCATCCCCGCCGCGAAAATTTGTTATTCTCTATTGTCTTCTGGCACTTTCTTACTCACTTCATCTCTTGTTATTATCAACATAAGTGCCTGCTCCACTCACTTTTCTGAATTAATATTTCAGGAATATCGCCATTGAGAATGATCAACAATTTAAAGGAAAATCCTCATGTACGACAGATCCACCGTACTCTCAAAATAATAACACATCTTAAAAATTTTGTCAGAAAACTCGCCATTATTATTATTATTATGACCCTCATCTTGTCGAAAAAACATTTGAAGTGCCAGGTTTGAGAGTTTTAGACAAAAATAATGTTACTGTTGTGTTATGTTAATTCAGAAATTATCTTATTTTCAAAACCACAGACCTCTAAACTAAAACAGCTTAAGATGAAACCTATCAAATTCAAGCGCTCATAACTGAGCAATCTCTCTGAGAGAGAGAGAGAGAGAGAGAGAGAGAGAGAGAGAGAGAGAGAGAGAGAAAATAAGTAGGAGTGAAATATCTGTTCAATGTTACAGTTATCGTTTAACGTTATAACAAGTGTAACTAAATGACAAATTGCCATATTTATGGACAATAAAGATCTATTATTATTATTATTATTATTATTATTATTATTATTATTATTATTATTATTATTATTATTATTATTATTATTATTATTATTATTATTATTATTATTATCACAACACACACATTGTAAAAGACGCCATTGAAAGTTAAATCTAAATCCTGTGTGTAAAAATAAAAAGCCATCATGTCGTACTTATTGATGCATCGTGCGTGAGTCATGTTATGTAGATTATGTTATTACGGAGGTGACTTGAATATTGAACCCGCATAATAAACACTAAAGCTGTGACTTCACATCCGTGAAATAATAATAATAATATCTGCTGTCGAGGTCTTTAGCCAGCGATGTGGATCGATGGACGTGTGATGATTTGTGTCTTGTATTCGGTACAGTTGAGGGCAATAAACATACATAAACAAATACGTGAGTCACGCAGATGGGATCATTATATGGTTCAATAACAAATAGACGTATAGATCACGCTGACTATTGTTATCGTTAAAGCCATTGAAAAATCCGGACGTCATGAAAAATAATTCAACAGGTGTGATCGAGGTGCAGGTTATTGTGGGACGGTCGTATCAGGAAGAAAATTAGAAAGTTTGTTAGAATTGAAAATGAAAGAAAAAAGGAGTCCTTCTGAGCTATCTATACGACTCATAGAACAAGAGTTGATCCCGGTTACAATATAAATTGCTTGTGACATTTTGAACAGGATGCTAGTCTATTGTACTTCCGCCAAATTCCAATCACTGCTTAATGGATAGCGGTCTTAGAATACTATCTTGATCGCACCGGGGACCAATATACGGTTCCTGTGCCCGTGAGGCGATGTCTCCCAACTACAATTTTGGGTCACCAAGCATGGTATGCATAAACAGGATTATGAAAAATGATACAAGGAGTTATTCTCATCCCATCAAACTTTTCCTCGAAAGATTTGAATATTACCATGTCAATGTTTCATTCACCCATCAGATGACCTGCACCAGTCAGCGATAAGTTTGTCTTCAGAGTTAATTTAACAACAAAAAGACCAAGCACTTGGATAGAAATAAAGGTTCTCCCCATCCTCTTCCTCCTCATCCTCCCACCACCACCACCACTACTACTACTACTACTACTACTACTACTACTACTACTACTACTACTACTACTACTACTACTACTACTACTACTACTACTACTATTATTTCTACTATACTACTACAACCACCACTACTACATCTACTATTTAGACTTCTAAAGATGAAAAAAGTTACAAGGCCTATTATTGTGATAATAACTCCGTTGACCTATTGAGGACGCAGCAACAGGTGTCAGTCAGTATGACGAGGTGTCAACAATAAACCAAAGATGATGTGGATAATGATTAGGGCCATAATACCCTTATGACATGGATATCGTCAAATCTTGGAGGTTGGTGGGAGGACGGGGGAGGGGAGGGGGGCATTAAACAATAACACACAAACACCCCCCCCCCCCACACACACACAGAGATAGATAGATAGATAGAAAGAGAGAGAGAGAGAGAGAGAGAGAGAGAGAGACAGATAGATAGATAGAGAGAGTGAGATAGATAGATGGAGAGAGAGAGATAGAAT
>NC_088362.1:102371263-102393763 GCF_034508935.2 Berghia stephanieae | reverse complement strand
TATCGTTAGTGAATGAAAAACCTAAAAAAACACCACAAAACAAAAATTTTCTTGACTGTCAAGTTGAAATCCTCAACGAGGTTTAAAACAAACAATCAATCAAACAAACAAACAAACAAACAAACAAACAAACAAACAAACAAACAAACAAACGAAATAAAAAAATAGAAACGGAAAACAAAAAATGTAAACAACAATTCTATGATTGGAAAGGGGAAGTAAGGGGAAGATAACTTTTCCAAAGCAATGTAGACTAAGACTAGCACCAATTCAAGTCAACTATCAACTATACCGAATCGTCGGCAACGATTTGATCGTTCAGGTAACACGAATGTAGGTTACTTGTATGTTTACGTATCGGAATTCAGGTCATGCACGAACTTGCGTGTGCGTGATGGAGGCAAAATTGGATAACAAAATGCAAGAGATTTTAATGATACAAAGTAATTGTTGTCTGCCTCATTTTAATCAAATTATAAAACTTGGTATTTTGATGTCACAAATGTTTATTGTCAACGAATCAACAGCGGGTAAATATATGAAAAGGTGTGTACGAAAACAGTGCTAGATAGACAAAGCATGAAGAAAAAAAATACAAACTTTTCGAAGCAGGCTGATTTTTTGGGATGTTTAGACCTCTAGGTTGGTTTTGCTTGTTTGTTTGTGTGTGTGTGTGTGTGTGTGTGTGTGTGTGTGTGTGCGTGTCTGTGTGTGTGTGTGTGTTTTGTTGTTGTAATTGTCTGTCCCTCTTTGGCACTATTTCATACACACCATTTCAAATCTTTAGTTGCATCCTAATTTGTCACTTTGAACTTTCCATCGTCATTACGTATAGATGGCACTTTATGAGAAAGGATAGAATGATAATGAAGGATTCATTCCAGTTTTTAATTACCTTGTAAAAATCCAGGAAAGAAAATCGAGCATTTAAATAGACGTCAGAGAAAGCACAACAATTACAACGTCAACCAATTACACCGAGAGTTCATCTCGTGGAAAATACTGTATTCCTTTCAATGGAGTGCGATTGATGCAGCAGGAGAGAATGTTTGAGCTATAAACTGGTAACATTAATCTGTGACAAGATTGATAAAAGTAATTCCGTCGTTGGCTAATTGACAACAACACAAATTAATCTCAACAACCACCTCTCGATCAGTGAAATTTTATCACACATTTTACAACCAAACAATTAACAAAATGCCTCTTGAAAATGTTTGATAAAAAAAAAAAAAAACCGTTCACCTCACATATCGACATATTCAAATGACCCACAGGTCTGTCAAAAAGTGTTTTATCTGATATTTATTTGCCTTAAAAGGCTACTATGAAGTCTCGATTTTAAGAATTTTTGACAGGTTAGAGGTCCTGTTAGTCTATGTTTTTGAAGTAATGTTTTCTGGCTAAAATGTAAAATAATGTGTTTTGTCGATACACGACATCATAGGGGTGTTATCAATACACACCAAGCCACTTGATCAACGGGACTTTGGTGGACAATACACGAAAACGCCCCCTGATAACGGCAAGCTTAATTAGCACACGGAATATTAAGACCATTTTGCTTATATAGACACACGTTCGGTTTTTTTGTTTTTTTTGTTTTTTTTTTGTATACTGCACTAAATATAGTCTACACACAATGCTGAGCTAATCAACAGTTCAGTAAAAACGACAACACATCTGCTTCCAGCTGGTAGATAGTCGTTGTATTTTAACTGATACAAAAAACGATAATGATGAAAACAAGTAGATAAGGATAAAAACAATTTATTGAAACACACAGTAATACAAGCATTCGCGCACGGACGGACAAAAGCGGATAAAATATAATTTAGTTACTATTCACAGTAATTTCAATCTCGCATTTCCTAATGTTTGTCTGTAAAATATGTCCTTTTTCCAGATAAAAATCAGAGTTCCACTTATGAATTCTAAATCACAAGACGGAAAGTGTAGTAAAATAAATGAAGAAGTTGGATTTAATTTAATTGAAAAAGACAATTAAAGGACATTTCGGGTTTCCCCTTCATCAACAAAGTGAACGATGAATTAGACAAAACTTATGCAAAGATAAATTCGCTAGACAAGACAAACCTTGACAACTAATTCTATTATCTATCATTCATAATAATAATTATTTTATTTCCCACTCGTAATCCAGACTGTTGAGAATAGGATCACTCGAAAAAAAAACAAAAAAAAAAAACACCCCATTATTTTTCCTTTGTAAATTCAATTGGATCTTAAATTAAACGTCTTCGATTTATTCTTTTTTTTTGGGGTTTTTTTTTTTTCCTTTGTTTTGGAAAGATTTTCTAAAAGCTATCAGTTCTTTTGGCAAAATTTTCGCGTATCCGCGAAATTTAATTTTAAGCCACGTCGTTTACAAGTTTTTGGTAAATGCCCTTTTACATTAGGTTACACTTCACTTCAAAGACATTTTTGTTACGTGACGTGAATTTGACCCGAACGTATCGAAAATGCAATGCGACCCTAAACCGAAAGTACATAACGAAACAATGACTTTCAGGAACTATCTACAAACCTTAGACAGATTCTCTAGCGATGAAATAATGATTGCTCGAAATCTTATCGCGTATGCTGAAGTAATTAGTCACCAGACAGTTCGATTTTAGCATGCCGTCTGAATCACAGTTGGTGAAACACTTGAAATCTACTTTCAGGAAAAGTTACAGAGATCCGAACTTTTATTCCATTGTCCATAAAAGAGAGTTTTATTTTGTTTTTGTTTGTTGGTTTGTTTTTTTGGTTTTTTTTTTTTTTTTGGTTTATTTTGTTTGTTTTTTTTTTTCACAAGGGGCCGACTTAATCCCAGGAATCAGTTCCGTAAAAAAATCTCAATTTAAGTAAAAGCATAAAACTTTTCCTCAATTCTGAATGGATTTATTTTTGAAAGAGAATAATGCGTCTTGCTTATTTCAAATCACCGCCATGAAAATATTCCGACTCAGACGACTAAACCGGGGAAAATGGGTACAAACTCTACTTTTATCACCGCGACCGCTGAATTTGGTTGTGGTGTGTGTGGCCGGGGGGGGGGGGGGGGGGGGGGGGGTTGCTGGGTCTGATTGTTTATATAGTAGACTCTTTTGATGTAATAGTCCTCTCGAGGCCCCATGTTTGAGATTTATTGCAAAGATGAGGGTTATTGAAATCGATCGATGTTTGAAGGACGAGTTTTCTGGCCAAATTTTAAAATACATACGTGTCTTTTTAGAAGTACGTCAGACAACTGGTGTTAAAATCGGGTTTGATTGTCGTTCATGTTATTTTCCAAAAATCGAGGTTAAGTAAGTGGACATGGTGCGAATCAGTGCTATAAGTGTATAGATATTATTACTCAGGAAAGTCCTCGGGTCACAGATCTGTGTAAATAGATTTGTTGGTGCTTGTACTTGTACTTGGCGTGTCTGACTCACCTTTCCAGATAAGGTATGAACTTAATCCACAAACGATTGTAGAATGAACTCAAAGATAATGTACATTTCCCCTTTCCTCCCCCCCCCCCCCCTCGCTCTCTCTCTCTCTCTCTCTCTCTCCCCCCCCCCTTTCTCACTCTTTCTCCCTCTCCTACTATTTCTTTCTCCTTCTCCCTCTCTCTCTCTCTCTCTCTCTCTCTCTCTCTCTCTCTCTCTCTCTCTCTCTCTAAATTACATACACACAAACAAACTGAGCCAGGTGTATCTCGATTTTGCAGCGATAAACGGATAAAGACAATTACCACACTTTGGACAAATCATCTCGTCTAGTAATTTCGACTAAGTCTAACAATCCCAGCAACCCGATCGATCACTGTTGGGTGAGCAGAAAAGTCCTTAGAGGTTAAAGGGTTAAGTTAACCTCCCAGTGACCAGTTATTTATAAAGATGTCTGTGATTAGTCCGGAACCACACAGTCGTGGGTGGTTACTGATAGTTTTGTATAGCTGGAGTCGGTTGGTGCTTGGTGTCAATGAGTCACCATTAGGAACAGATAAGAACCATACATAAATACACATATATAAACATACATTATTTCATACATATAGAAATATACATAAACACGCACACACACGCATACATATATAGAGAGAGGGAGAGAGAGAGAGAGAGAGAGAGAGAGAGAGAGAGAGAGAGAGAAGTAAGAGCGAGAAATATATATATATACCCAAACACACACACACACACACACGCACACACATAAATATACATATATATATATATACATATATATATATATATATATGTATATATATATATATAATATATATATACATATATATATATATATATATATATATATATATATATATATATATATATATATATATACTATTTAAAATATTTACCACAATGTTTGGGGCAGTCTACATCAATGTTTCAGGCTTAATTTGCCATCTTCAGGACTGAGTTGTTTTGTTGACAAATCAACAAAACAACTCAGTCCTGAAGATGGCAAATTAAGCCTGAAACATTGATGTAGACTGCCCCAAACATTGTGGTAAATATTTTAAATAATAATTCGCTCCATTACTACATGTCGAGCACTTTTCGTACCATATTTGTATCAAACACGATTCAATATATATATATATATATATATATTGTGTGTGTGGTGTGTGTGTGTGTGTGTGTGTGTGTATGCATGCATGGATGGATGGATGGGTGGATGGATGGATGGGTGGATAGATGGATGGGTGGATGGATGGATGGATGGATGGATGGTATGCATGTATGTATGTATAAAGATTCAAGATCTAAAATGTGTCTTTAGGTAGATGGACAATACAGAACAAACACCAAAACATGGATTTTTCAACCAATAAAATCAACATAGACGACCAATTTTATAGTAAATAAACGAGAATCAAATAAATCACGTGGAACTGCGTGGATTGGGTAATAAAAATGATGCTAATCATCATGGTGGCGGTGGTGATGGTGGTAGTTGTGGTGGTATTTCTGGATGCTTTGGTGAAGAGTTGGCGTTTCTAGTTGTATTTGTGGAATTTGTGTCCCTAGCTCCTCCCCCCCCCCCCTCCCACACACACACACGCACACACATTTCTGTTGTTTGTTATTATTTTCTTTTTCTTTTCTTTTTTCTTCTTCTTTCCCGTTTGGAAATGTCCCTACTGTAGATGTCCCGATATCTCAGTTGGTAGAGCACTCCCTTCACATGCAAAGGGACCGAGGTCGATACCGGGGGAAGTCGAGATTTTTTTATGACCCCCCAGCCAACCCTGCAGTGATTGGGTGGCTGGGTCTGTTACATCTACGTATGTATTTTGCCACAGACTAGCGTCGTATCCAAAGAGTAGCCAGCAATTGCTATTGTCCATTTCACGCTATAGAAACCGGTATAGATAGTATGCGCTTCGCTAAGAAGCTCATAACATTGCCATCCGGAAGTATAACGGACCAACACACAAAACTGTGTGTTATCCATGGACGTTTATAGTCAGGTTAATACAGTTCAGTGAGCATAACTCATAAACGCGGATGGCAAAAAAAAACAAACAAAAAACAATATCTAAGACCTGAGTGACGTCATCTTACGGCCCCATTGGTCAAGTGTCTCTGGTGTCTATGGTATATTATATTATTATGTATTGGTGATGAGAGCAAATGCGATGGTTACGTTGTTCATAGTACCAGTGGTAACGATAGAATGAAAGCCACATCATCATCAACGTCATCCTGTCCGTATGGGATGTTTATCAATGTAAGTAAATATATGCATTTCTATAGATAGAACGAAGTTGACGAAACTCAGGTCTTTGTTATTGCTTTTTTCCATCCGCGTTTATGAGTAATTCTCGCTAAACTGTATAATATTAACCAGACTAACGTTCAAGTTTACACATAGTTTTGTGTGATGGTCCGTTATACTTCCGGAAGGCAATGTTGTGAGCCTGTTAGACAAGCACATACTATCTATTGAAAGGTGACCTTTTAATCTAGACACATCCACCTCCAAACCGACATGTCGTTGTGTAACGGTGTGCCCGTAAAACACAAACATAATGCAACACTAACATATACATCTTTGACAATAAATGAACTGAGGCCTCATTATCTACTGTCTTACGTGCGGCTACGTGGTCTAGTGGTATGACAGTTGCCATCGGATCGGAAGGTCCTGGGTTCGAGTTTCGCCCTGAGGGGCACATAGTTGAGTACATACTTGGAAAAGGCTCTTTACTCGCAATATCTCACCGCACTCAGATTGATATTATAAGATGAGTATCTGGTCGTTAACAGCATTGTATCTGTCCTAATAAAATTGTAAAAATCGCCAAACAGGCATCGTGTCTCGTCCTTTGTGTTAAATGTTGCTATTGGCTAGTGACCTCTTGTAAAGCGCTTTGAGAAAGTTTAGTTGATATTGCGCTATATAAAAGCTCAAATTGTTTTGTTTTTGTTTTTTACTCTGAAAAAGAAAAATTTTAAAAATGGCCAGCAGAATGTCCTTCAAATATCGATCGATTAAAAAAGCCGAGTCAAAATTGATAACCCTTTCCTTACCACCTATAGGAAAATCATCACATTCGTCATGATACAACCGACAATTTTCTCATTCTCATTTCTCTTGTACGTCACGAAATCTATAGAAATGATTTGATTACAGCTATAAATACTAAACACTTTGTTGTAGACATCACTTTGCTGAACAACATTATGTATAGAATGCACTTGTTACTTTTTTGTTTGATTAGGAAAAGTCTATTTTGTGTTAGGTGGGTGTGAAGTTTCGGGGGAAATTGTAAAAATAGTTGGTAAGGAGAGAGTTAAACCGAAGACTTCCGTGAAGTCTCTGGAAATAATTTATACAATATTCTATTTTTTCAAAGTCGGCGTCATAGCCAGACAGATATTTAAATATGGGCCAGTCGATGGGGTCCTTGGACCAGACAGAATCCTTGTTGACAATGCAAAATGGAGATACCTAATACACCACAGTTCTTGGTGAAAAATTTTTGGATTGGGCTCTGAATTAATCCGCAATGATACCTCTCTCTCTCTCTCTCTCTCTCTCTCTCTCTCTCTCTCTCTCTCTCTCGCTCTGTGTATGTGTGTGTGTCTCTCTCCCCTCCCTCCCTCCTCCCTCTCTCCTCTCTCTCTCTCTCTCTCTGTCTCTCTCCCTCCTCCCTCCTCTCTCTCTCTCTTTCTCTCTCTGTGTCTCTCTCCCTCCCTCCCTCCTCTCTCTCTCTCTCTCTTCTCTCTCTCTGTGTCTCTCTCCCTCCCTCCCTCCCTCTCTCTCTCTCTCTTCTCTCTCTCTCTCTCTGTTGTCTCTCTCCCTCCCTCCCTCCTCCTCTCTCTCTCTCTCTCTTCTCCTCTCTTATACTATATATATATATTATATACTAGCATCTACTTCTATGTGTCTGTCCATCTATCTCTCTATCTATCTATCTATCCATCTATCTCTATATATCCATCTATATATCTAACTATCTAGCTACTCTCTATCTATCTAGCATTGTTTGATTATCAGTAGGAAGGTGTTTAAAATATCTACTGTGAGACAGGTAAATGAATATATTAAGATAGTCAAATTGAAAAGAATATATCGGTGAGACAAAGCTACGACAGACGGAGAAATTGGGAGGAAGCAAGTGAGGGATGGAATGGAGAGCGCGCGGGGGGGGGGGGGGGGGGGGGGGGGGAAGGGGAAGGGAGTAAAACGGAGAAGGAGAGAGGGAAAAGGGTAGGAGGGAAAGAAAGGAAGAGAAAGAATGAGGGGATGGCTGGGATTGACTCAATGTGTTTAAATAGGATACAGAGAGAAGCACGTCAAACACACCTTGTCAGACAACAACGGATCGTCTTCCCGCGCTTCTCACCCATGTCCAATACAAATAACACAGTGTCACATGTCCCCTTTGACCCCAAAGCAAGGGCCCTAAAACACGACGGATTATCTACCTTGCAAATGAATGGCCCTCTTCAACCCTTTATGTCATCATCAATATCATAACGATGCTACGCGTTTAAGTAAAACATTCACAACATCCGCCAGTCGGATATAAAGTACCAAAAAACAAAACTAGGTTTCACCGTAAACGTTTATAGTCTGATTGATATAATTTAGTGAGAACTAATCACTACTATGCGTCTCAAAATAAAACCAAAGAGCTAAGTGGTGTCATCTTCATTCCCTCTATAGATTATTTGGTGGATAGTGTGTCAAAAAAAAGGGAAAAAATATATTCCATGGATTATCTCCCTTGTCAATGATTAACTCTTAATTCATCAATATGTTAATGTAATGATGGGATTATCGTCCAATTAGAGTAACAATTTTATATTATTTAATATAATCCCAATGGACAATCTCAATACGCTTCAACAGTCGTAACGTAACTTCCCTCGTAATGACGCATGGTAACTTAGTAACTGGCTCTGAGCTGTCGGAACAATGGCAGACACCCTTATGAAATATTTCTCCGACGAGCATAAAAGCGTATCCAGAGGAGAAAAACATTATAAATATGATCATGTTTTGACTTTTACACATTCTGATCACAAAACATATGAAAAGTTCTAGCCAGCACGAAGAATAAAAAGTACCGATTTTCTTTGTTTAGAACCACGATGGCCGCGTTGCTGGGCGACGTGACACCAGCCTATTGAATCCAATTGTCAGAATCCACTTCAGCCATCAATATTTAAATGATGTGGCTGATTAGTGTTTTTTGTCGTGCTGCGTCCTACCGTAGCCATCGTTAAGTTATAGGCTGACACTGAAACCCAAAAAGACTGGCATTTTGACGTCATTATTTGGTTTTTGCACCGCCTAGTGAGTTGTCATTAGTAATGCTCATGGAAACAAGTGGTCCCATTGGTTGAACTATTGAATACAACTCACGATTTGTTTTCTTTTGTGGCCAAAGACTGGCATTTTGACGTCTTTTTTTGGTCAATGTCAGGCTATAGATAGAATGCGCTTGGCCAAGGAGTTCACAACATTGCCATCCGGAAGTATAACGGACCAACACACAAACTCTGTGTAACCATGAACTTTTATAGTCTGGATAATACAGTTTAGTGAGAACAACTCACAAAAGCGGATGGCAAAAACAATAACAAAGGCCTGAGTGACGTCATCTTCGAACTATCTATAAGTTAACGATGGCTACAGTCCAACTCGCTTTGATCTTAAGAAGATCACAGAACTATTCTGGCGACCCCATCATCAGCTCATTAGAAGTCCTTAACATTATTGTTATCATTATTATCATCATCAACATCATCAAGGTCATCGTTATCGTTGTAATATTTTGATTCTGACAGTCGTGATCCGTCCGTCCATGCGACTTCATTACCATAATATCTGATTGGGTAGAGGATACCATGTCCGAGCGATGGCAATGGCACATAATATTGTGTCGTGTTTGTCCTAATCCGAACAAACTATTTAGACAAATCAGCATTGTTGTACAATGACAAAACAACATTTCTCTTTCATGATTTTGGCAAAAGGGAAACTTTTCACATCATAAATAGATCGATTAAACCAATAATTTATCAAAGTTTAAAATCTGAAATGTCTTTAATTATCTAGGTTTACAAGTTAAAAATCATCACAACCAATCAATAGTTACAATATTAGATAGTTGTCTAACATAAATAATCAAACTGTGTTGCGTTGTGTCAGTGCATGACACAGTAATTTGATTACAACCCACATCAAACGTGAAGCCTTGGGCTAGATGTAACACACACCGCAAAGTAGTCATTTCGCACAACAAGTAGGTAACTACGAGTGTGGTTGTAATAGGTATCTAGTAATGTAACTAAATTAACATGTCTGTTTATAGTCATATTATTGTCCCATTCATCATTATTATGATTAATTAAGTCAATGTAACCGTAATCTCTTACCCCTTTATTATCTATCTATCTATCTATCCATCCTCCCTTCTTTCCTTTAAGTCATCAATCCATCCGTCAATTTATCTAGTTATCTACCTACTATTTACCTATCTAGCCATCTCTCCATCCATCCATCCATCCATCCATCCATCTATCTATCATCCCTTCTTTCCTTTAAGTCATCCATCCATCCGTCAATTTATCTATTTATCTACCTACTATTTACCTATCTAGTCATCTCTCCATCCATCCCAGATAGGGCTTACTTCATATGAAAGAGACCTCTGACTTGTCAAACAGTTTTAAAACTAGGTCTTCAAGGAAGTCCTAGGTTTAAAACTTGATACGACTTATCTTGTGCGGCTATACTGTGGTCTAGTGGTATGACACTCGCTTTCGGATCGGAAAGTCTTGGGTTCGAGCCTCGTTCGGCGCATAGCTGTCTCTCACCGTACTAAGGTGTAAAATGAGTACCTGGCCGTTAACAGCATTGTCTCTGTCCGAAAAAATGTGTAACATCTTCTAACAGGCGTCATGTCCCGTCCTAAATGTTTAATGTTGCTGTTCACCTGGGACCCCTTGAAAAGAGCTTTGAGCACATTTGTGGATATTGCGGTATATAAAAGTTCTTTTTTTTTATCTTAAGCGATTGATATAATGCAAAGACAGTTTTTTTTTTAACCAAAATGAAAAAGACGTCTTGTTAAGACAGCAACAGTATTGACTTAAACTAGAGACCTGCTTTAAACTGTCTGGTGAGAGAAGATGGCAAGGCATATTTAGCCGTTACACAGTCGTTATTGCCAAAGATGATCGGGTTAAACTGACTCTTGTCTTTGAACTCCTGGCTTTAGATAAATCTCTTTTACACAAAACGCTCGCCAATGCCTCGTGGCTTCGTTTTAAACTTGGCCATTTTCAAAGTGTAATTGATTCTTGTTTGGTATGTTCTTTTTTAATAGTGAGGGATTTTTTTGAGCAAAGATCTTAATCCCATTGATGTGTTTAGCTTTACACATATTTAAGTCTGATAATTTCATAGGCAGAATTTCCGTTTTTAAGAATGCTGACGACATTTAGATACTACAATATTAAATGGAATGGATAGAATTCTATTGAAGTCGTTCAAACGGTGTCGTTATTAGGAAACAAGAACTAACGATATTCCCCCTGACAGACTAAAAGACAAATTATGTTTGTGTATTAGTTACAATTATGAATACTTGTTTTGTTTGCCAAAAACCACAAGAATATTTTACTGATCTGGCTAAATGAGCGTTCTATGACTTTGAGCATAGAATGTTGGCATTCTCTCCTATATCATATTTAAAGCGGATAGAAGCATCCCTCTGCTGTTAATCGCGTGAATATTTTTAGTATTGTTTAATGCTTATTTACTTTATAGTATGCTATTAAATTTATTTATTTTTAAAAATTTTATTGGGGGGGGGGGGGGTAAATTATGCAAATTTGTTTTTTAGAAACAGGAACATCAGAGTTTGAACGTTCTCAAGTGCTCATATTGTTACATATAGAATGGGTAATCCCCCCCCCCCCTTTTTTTTTTTAAGCGCTAATATTTCCATCTTCATACCTGGTAAAAATGAGAGTCAAAGCCTTTTTCGATACGTTGAGAATCATTCAAATTGATCGATATTTATTTGAAATAAAAACTTTCAGACCAAAGTAAATAGTAAATGTGCTATATCAATTTAGTGCAAAATAATCTTCAAGACGTGTTATATAAAGTTATAAATAAACGCCGACTGATTGGTCAATAAGCTTGAACTTGATCTTGACCTACTTCATCGCAACAAAACAACAGCCTGACAGAAGTATTGATAACGATATGTCTGAGCAACACCGCTGCACATTGGGAAAAAAACAACAACAAACAAACTGCAATTTACGCTGCAGTTTATCTCCTATTATATTATGGGAGATTAAAATGACCCTTAACACGTCAAAAAGTTTTAACACATCTCAAGTATTAGACTTTTTGACAGGATGTCAGTCAGTCATCACAATAGATAAAGATAAAAAATTACGAATCAAATTTTTAAAAAATGTTTTTTGAAAGTTTGAAGGTATATATTGGCAATTATCGTCGGAGCACTTCGATCTGTGCTTTGTAGTCAGTTGGAGCTGGTACTACAATAATCACGATGTTGACAGCACGATGGCATTTGTATTCGATTACTTATAAAGTTGAATGGCGGCAAGGTGACGACAGGGATATGCAGAAGGCGATGATTGGTATCGTTCATGTTAACCATTTACGAGTGGTGTGCGATTATACCTCTATCTGCCTGACATTCGAGATGAATGACAATCGTTATCATAGGCATGCTGCCCGAAGCTTTAATCCAAATTAAAAAAACAAAACAACAAAACAAAATGAATTAGAAGAAATATTAACATTATATAAATAACATAAGTCAAATTATGACTTAAATATTTAAGAAAACAGGGACGCATCGGTGCGTTCAGAAAAAAGAGGGGAAGGGGGGGGGGGAGGGATAAATAGATCCACATGGTATCTATTCCTGCGTTTATGTCTAGGTGCACAAATTAACAGGTCTGGTAGCCGAACGCAATAATTGGCGTGATTTAACATTGTTGTAATGGACTACATTTCGCGTTGGTTTGAGAGAATGTCCATTATCAACAACAATTTGAGTTATCAGACATGCAAATAAGTACCTATACGTCGGTTTATATCATTCACAGCGGGATGTCAAGGCCGTCGCTTATTGAGTTGAATGACATGAAAAGGATGTTAAGGAGTAGGCGACGATCGATTTTGTTCACATTCACATAAACCATTTACACACCAGTTTCAAACTGAACATATTCTACCGTTTTCACTAAGACGGGGATACTTTGCTGCTGCATTTTGACGTCATTTTTTGGTCAGTGTCAGGCCATAACTTTACGATGGCTCCGGAAATACGAAGTCAAAATGTCAAGGACGAACACACAGGAACAAGAACTCTGACTGGCCTATACATTTGAATGTCAACTGTGAACGCCATTGCATAGAAAGGCAGGTAACCGTAAAGAAAGGAAGAAGAAGAAGAAGAAAGTCATCAAAAGTAAAGAAATATTATAGAATTAAAGCACTATAGCACTAACGAAAGACATTACTGCGGCTATGTGGTCTAGTGGTATGACACTCGCTTTCGGATCGGAAGGTCCTGGGTTCGAACCTCGCTCGGCGCATAGTTGAGTCCTTGGAAAAGGCTCTTTACTCACATTCTCTCACCGTACTCAGGTGTAAAATGAGTACCTGGCCGTTAACAGCGTTGTCTTTGTCCGAAAAATTATTGTAATATCGCCAAACAGGCGTCATGTCTCGTCCTACATGTTAAATGTTGCTGTTGAACAGGGACCCCTTGTAAAGCGCTTTGAGCACATTTAGTGGATATTGCGCTATATAAGAGCTCAATTTATTATTACTCACAAAGGGTCATATAAAATTCCTGAAGATAATTAGCTTCGATCAGTCAGGAATTTTTATAAACAAAATTTTGGGTTCAATCGACAAGGATTCCCCTAATTCAATGGTCTGGTCGCCACTTGAGAACAAATGGTTCAATTCACTGTCATGTTTTTTGTTTGTTTGGTTGTTTGTTTTTATTTTTGTTTTGTTTTTTTTTGTGTGTGTGTGTGTGGGGGGGGGGGGGTTGTAGTTTCTGTTTTTTTCTCTGTTTGACTCTGTGTGTGTGTGTGTATGTGTAAGTGTGTGTGTACGTGTGTTTGTCAGCTTCCATTCACTATTCATTTAGTGTTTTTGTCAATGCGAGGCTTGTTAAAAATAATTGTATTCTAGATTTTTAACCTTTTATAAATTAAAATGACCTTATGTGTTTAATTATCATTGTGGTGCCGGTTATATTGAATTACTTTACGGAAAGTCTTTTCCCTAGAATGGCAATGAATGTCAACAATGATGACGATATAAAAATGCATGTCTTCATTTTTCACGAAGAATTTCTATCTTAAAAAGCTTCTTGTAATAATATGGGATAAAACAGATAAAAACTTCGTCTCTTTTATGGCGGGCCTTTTTAAATATTAAAAAAAAAAAAGTTATATTAATATCTTGTATTGGTGCTCGATAAAACCCACATAAATACAGGTTTTAATATAACATAACAAAACCAAAAAAAAAAAAAAAGAAAAAGAAGAAAAATACACACAAAAAAAAAACAAAACAAAAAAACAAACAAACAAAAACCAACGAACCCCCCCCCCCCCCCCAAAAAAAAAAAAAAAAAAACTTAAACAAAACAACCCTTAATAATTGATTATCAGCTATCTAATTCATTTCATAGAGTATTTCTAACAATGAAAGAGATTGCAGTAACAATTCCGGAACAGCATAGATATTTTTCCGACCCCCACCCCCCCCCCCTCCCCCATTTCATTATCTCCATCCACCAGATAGTAGATGGGGTCGTTAGATTTGGCGAAAAGTATCAAAGTAATTGTGCGACAAAGTAGCAGCATGCCATCAAAAGGGTAAGAAGCAATGCCAATTAATACGCAGAAAACGCTACATAATCGTTGGCCTTATGGTTCTAAAGACTACTTATTTTTAGTTTATTTCCTCATGACGATATTTCTTAACAAACAAGGTAGATAAAATTGGGCCCCGGTGTCCTTTTCCTTATTGATACAGCTGTCATATCTACATATGATAATAATATCGATTATCAACAAACAACTCAACACATCGATTATCAACTATTGT
The DNA here is from genome assembly GCF_034508935.2 of Berghia stephanieae. Classification (NCBI taxonomy): domain Eukaryota; kingdom Metazoa; phylum Mollusca; class Gastropoda; order Nudibranchia; family Aeolidiidae; genus Berghia; species Berghia stephanieae. The sequence continues at coordinate 102,379,126 of NC_088362.1, read as the reverse complement.
CAACACACAAAATAAACAGTACGTAAATAGATGGACAGTGAGAAAGGAAGGTATATGAGGTCGTAAAAAATGTTATTTGGCATTCGAAAACACATACGTACACACACAAACATACACCCACCCACCCGCACCCACACACACACACACACACACACACACACACACACACATACACACACAAATTTGTATTAAGTAAGTTTTTTTTAAACTGTGACAAAATTGGTTTTCATCTGTTACTTTGGATGGAATCATGAAAAATAAATAATTTTAACTATTGTAACCTTTGTCACATTTCTTCTTCTTCTCTTCTTCTTCTTCTTTCCTTCTTCTTCTTCTTTCTTCTTCTTCTTCTTTTTTCTTTTCCTTCTTCTTCTTTCTTCTCTTCTTCTTCCTTCTTCCTTCTCTTTCTCTTCTTCTTTTCCTTCTTCTTCTTCTTTCTTCTTCTCTTTCTTCTTCTTCTTCTTCTTCTTCTTCTTTCTTCTTCTTCTTCTTTCATCTTTCCTTCTTTTCTCTCTTTCTTCCTTCTCCTCCTTCCTTCTCTCTCTCTCTTCTTCTTCTCTTCTTCTTCTCTCTTCTCTCATTCTTCATCTTCACCATCTCTTATCCTCTCCTCTTCTTCCTCTTCTCCTCTCCTTCTTCTTCATATCATCCTTCAACATATTTATAACATATTCATATCTTTCTATACACCTTTCTCTTCTTTTCCAAAACGTGTTTAACAAGTCAATCTAAAATCTTCTAAAGTCTATTCCCTTCTTTTATCTCAAATATCATATTTACACGACACTGTCACCCTTCTTTGATCGAGTACATTGTCACTGTTGTTTGATGTATATATTATATATATTTATTTTTAAACGTATTTTTAAGTGCGTAGCCAAGTTAGATAGAAATGAAGGTGATGGGGTAAACGAATGATATTTTATGCAAGCGTTTAAATTGTATTTATAGTGTGAGACTTTAAAAAACAAATTCCCTTTGGATAGGATTATTGTCTATCGCAAATACTCTTCAACAGTCGTAACGTCACTTCCTTCCTAATGACGCATGGTAACTTAGTAACACTGGCTCTAAACTATCGGAAAAATGGCGGACGCCCGTATGAAATATTTCTTCGGCGAGCATAAAAGCGTATCCAGAGGGAAAAAACCCCCATAAATTTGATCATGTTTTGACTTTTACACATTCTGATTACAAGGCATATGAAAAGTTCTAGCCAGCATGAAGAATAAAAAGTAATGATTTTCTTTGTTTAGAACCAAGATGGCCGCCGTTGCCGGGCGGCGTGACATCAGACTATTGAATCCAATTACTTTCCGCCAGATTTAACAAATCCGACCACCCAATCTCACATGCACCTGGGATCAATTCCGGACCCTTTGCTTATAGAAGGAACGAAATTGACGTCAAGAAGCTCTTTAGTTTGCTAATTTTTTTATGATTAGCTCTCGCTTAATTCTATCAATCAGACTAAAACCGTTAAAGTTTACACATATAATTGTGTGTGTTGGTGCGCTAATCCGGCTGGCGGATGTTATGAGCAATTTGTCTTAACGTACAGCGTCAATTTGACTAATTCTCTAGCAATACAACTTAGTTGTAGGAGCTCTTTTAATAAATCAACAAATTAAAGGGAGATAAGCATAGTACACTTATATTAACACTCAAAATTCTCGAACTTGCCTGTACGGTTTAAGTTCATGAATTATTTATATATTAAAATTTTTAATTTTAATTGTTGATATTGTTCTTATTCTTGTTTTTGTTATTGTTGTTGCTGTATTTGTTGCTGTTCTTGTTTTTATGCTATCTTTCAAATTCCGTTTTGTTTCTGCCGGATTTAAATTTCTGATTCTAAATCAAAAATACGACAAACATTATGAAAATGTGTGATTTGTGCGCCCCCCCCCCTCCCCCCCCCCCCCCCCCCCCCAAAAAAAAAACCAATAAAAAAAAAAAAAAAAAAACCAAACAAACAAAAAATAACCCCCCAAAAAACGCACACACAATAACCCAAACAAGACAAAACAAAACCAAAAAAAAGTACAAACAAACAAAAACCCAGAAAAACAAAACCCCAACTTATTTCTCCAAATTATGTGAATTATGTTTTATTAACATTGCAATCTACGCAAATATTTATTTTTGGCCAGGGATGCTCTGACCTTGAAATAATCTTTTTTTTTCTTTTTTCTTTTTTTCTTTGTCTTTCATTATGGTTCTTTCTCTGAAGCGTTTGCATCCATCTTTTCATCAATCAAAACATTCAAGCTATTTGGAAAAAAAATCTGCTGCTTCAGAGATCTTGACATTACACGAATAGCAATGATTTTTACGGAGTTGATTTAGTCAAGGTGAAGGTCAGAGGCCGCCATTTTGTAAATGTATACAGAGTGAATGCCCTTTAATACTATTTTACCACTGTGAAATATTTTTTAGATACTGGCAAATTCGTTTGGATTTGTTCTGTTTTACTTTTTTTTTCTTTGACACTCCCCCCCCTCCCCTCCCCTGCCCCCCACCCCTTTTCCTTTTTCCAGAGAAATTTGTTTCAGAATATTTCTATTATAAAGAATCTTACCTCCAAAAAGATACATTTTTAATTTTCATTTTTGTGATGGACATAATATCCAATCTCCATAAATATAATAGATACGTATTTTTTTGTTTTTGTTATTCTTAATTTTGTTCGTGTTTTTTTTTTTTAATTAATTTTTTTTCTTTTCTTTTATCACAGAGACACACCTTCTTTCTATTACGTGATTTATCATCTTTTTCCCCTTGATATTTCCCAGTTATTTATTTCTTTGCAAATTTAGAGTGATGAGTTCTGTAGCGTTGGATTTTGTATAAAACAAAGAAGGATTTAAAACGCTGTACCAGGAGACAAGGGTGGCAATGACAGCTGTGATAAATGATGGGGAGGGGAAGTAGTGGCCAACTCGGTGGTTGTCACAGGGTTGTGACCTCTCTCTCTCTCTCTCTCTCTCTATCTCTTTCTTTCTCTCTCTCTCTTTCTTTCTCTCTCTCTCTCTCTCTCTCTCTCTCTCTCTCTCTCTTTTCTCTCTCCTTCCCATGCAATCCTCCCCCTACTTGTCTCTTTCTCTATCACTCAATCTCTCTCAATATATATAAATATATATATATATATATATATATATATATATATATATATATATATATATATATATATATATATAGTCAGTATATTGCAATTGGAACGAGTAAAACATTGGTTGTTTCCCTCATTTCGTCGAAACTAGATTATTGTAACTCCATGCTTGTCAACTTGCCCCAGGCTTCTATTAAACAATTACAACTACTGCAAAACAGTGCAGCAAGATTAGTTTTTGTCAAAAAATGTTTTGATCATGCAACCCCTTTGTTGGCCTCTCTCCACTGGTTGCCCATTGAAAAGCGCACCTATTACAAAGCAGCGTGTCTTGTTTATAAGTGTTTGACTGGTATAGCACCGGCATATCTCACAGATCACGTGGTCATGTGTAAATTTGAAAATTACACTTTAAGATCATGTAATGACCAAACGAAAATTTAGGAAAAAAGATCAAGAACAAAATTTGGTGGTAGATCGTTTGCTTGTTTCAGCCCCAAGATTTGGAATGAACTACCACGTGGTCTGAGGGAGTGTAAGTCTTTACCTACCTTTAAAAAGAATCTCAAGACACATTTTTACTGTATTTGTTTTTATTGACGCTATGAATCCTTGATTTGGCTATGAATTATCATTATTATCTTTATTTTATTTTTTTTTCACTTAAAATTGATAATTTATATTTCAAAGTGCCCAGAGCATGTGTTTTACACGAGAATGAGCGCTATATAAATGTGTATTATATATATATATATATATATATATATATATATATATATATATAATACCCATTTATACAGCGCTCATTCTCGTGTAAAACACATGCTCTGGGCACTTTAAAATATAAATTATCAATTTTAAGTGAAAAAAAAAAAAAATAAAAAAAAAAAAAAAAAAAATATATATATATATATATATATATATATATATATATATATATATATATATATATATATATAGTAGTCCTTCCGAGCCAGTAGGTCCATGGAGCCTGAGTTTTTCCGGTTTCTATAGCGTGAAACGGACAATGGCAATTACTTGCTACCCTTTAGATAGCACACTACCCAACTACCTAATCACTGGGTGGACATGGTGAGGAGGAGGAGGAGGGGGGGGGGTTCAGAAATAAAACAAAGACTGCACCCTGGATCGATCTTGCTCTTTTTGCGTGTGAAATGAGTGCTCTACCAACTGAGCTATTGGGACCCCCAATATGTTTAACCTTGAACGTTTATAGTCTGGTTATTAACGTTTAGTGAGAATTACTCATAAACATGGATGGCAAAAAACAATAACAAAGACCTGGGTGACATCAACTTCGATATTTCTATACTAAATCAAATAATTAGAAAAAGGCAAAAATAGTAGGTCGTCTATAGATAGTATGCACTTGGCTAAGACCCTCACAACATTGCCATCCGGAAGTATAACGGACCAACACACAAAACTATGTATAACCATGAACTTTTATAGTCTGGTTAATACATTTTAGTGAGAAGTACTCATAAACGCGGATGGCAAAAAACAATAACAAAAACCTGCGTGACGTCATCTTCGTTTTATCTATAAGAAAATTTAGCATATCATTTGACCAAAAACAAAACACACAAGAATGCCCAATACCAAACGGATGAATAAATTAATGAGATGCATACCTCCATCGCTTTGTAAACATTTGATTACTTACATGGTATTTAACTTAACACATTATTCGTCCTTCTTGTTATCACTGATAAAACATTACATGGGATGAGATGACTAAGCTGAAGGGAATTTATCAGAAACTAACCAGACAAAGGAAAAGCAAATAACATATTGCATTGCACTCTATCTGATATATGATGTGTACAGTCGTGTCCAAACATTCCGAATACCTCCAGATCATTAAATTTGATTCTGCGTTTGGTGTACCATTCCGGAATGGGGCGCGTTAGAGTTGAAAGGATTATAAAATGATATAACAGCATATAGATTCTAATAGAATAATAAAGAAAAACAACGACAAAATATGTACCCTGTATTATTATATATCCCTACCTCCACGACATCATAAGATATCGTCGCCGAGGCATTCCACTAAGGAATATAGATAATTCATCAAACAAGATGTCTGATGCCAACAGCAATCACCCATGTTGTTCAAGTGAGCAAATTTGCGGTCAATAATCTTGCCCAAGGAAAAAAAAACGAAAGTGCCTGAAGTTGGGCTCGAACCCAGGGCCTTCCGGGCCACAGTGAAATGCCTTAACCACTCCCCCCCCCTCCTCCCCCTCCCCCCTTGTATAGTACCCTGTATTAGATATGGGGAAATGGGGCGAATCCAAAGCAAGATCCCCCTTCTCAAAACCTGTTTGTTATTTTCCTTGGACTAGAAAAGTCGCCCCAGTTATTCTTACATGGATTATTTCATAATTTTCATTATTTATTTCGTTGTATCATAAATTGAACGCCTTCTGATCTAAATTTCAAAAAGGAAGGTTTTCAAATATAAATATTTATTTCTGCGCATTTTGCCATGAGGATAAAGCATGTATTTACTTATCTATAATAACTTGTATACTATACATTCGTAAAGTTTACAACCTCTCTACAGACGAAATCGTTGTAAACAGGCATTGGAAAGAAACGCCGGAACAGGAAAAACAAGGCGAGCCGTGGTTCTTGTCCCTTCTTCCGTCACTACAACTACAACTAGCCTAACATTGCTAATCATTCACAAGACTGTGCGTAAGATTGCACGATTAGGATACGATGTTACAGGCCCAAGGTAGAATTAACATTTCATCTTACATTGACTAGATTGTCCACTGCAATAAATGCCACACTGACAAAACAATACTATTTCCATTTTGTTCATAAAACTTTAACTTAAAATATCCAACAAAAACAACAACAAAAAAAGGGTGGAGTAGGCACTTGTATCATTTCTTCTTCAAGTACCAAGTCTGTGCCAGACATCGGTGATCATGGTACACCATTCATCTCTCTGATCAGATAACCTCAGAAAACTAATAATATTACTCTTCTCTTTCTTTGTCACCCAGCTGTTCAAACTATTCAAATATGCTTTTCTTGGTCTACCTTTACCCTTTTTACCTTCTATATTCATGATGGCCACAAACTTGTATCAATAATGATGAGAAAAATAGGGTATGGAGAAGTGCCAGATGAAAACAGAGAATAAAAAAGTCACGGGGTCAATGCCAAACTCAGGATCCAATTGACACGGCACCCTCCGCCTGGCCGAGAGAGTCGCAGAACCGACTGAGCTATCCAGCCACTCTCTGTTTTCATCTGATACTTCTCCAAACCCTTTTTTTTCTCTTTTAATATCGAACGATTAAAATGGACCTCAACTTGTAAGAGAGGCTCAAACCTAACAAGTCTGTGGAGTCTTTGTTTTGATTTGATTCAAGTTTTGAGGTGACATCAGAGATTTTGGACACGTTGGAGATAATTTTAATCTGTCTATATTTGAAGTCACAGTTTCTCTCACTTCTTTGGAGTCCATGTTTTGTTGGATTCATTTGGCAAGTTTTGAGGTGACATCAGAAATTTTGGACACGTTGGAGCTCATTTTAATATGTCGATATTTGAAGTGACAGTTTATTATCTGACCAAAGTGAGAAAAAGGTGTTTTGTCAGATTACGGCATCGCTGGGCCGGAACAGTCTTGTTTCTGTTCCAGTGACTACATACTATATTCATGAATGGTGGATGCGGACCGCTTCACGTCAAGAAATGAGTAATCACTTCCAGGCCTAGTCTGATGTACAGTGACAAACTAGAAAGACAGAAATTGACGTCACTCAGCTGCTCTTTGTTATTGATTTTAGACAGCCATTTTGGTGATGACTTCTCACTGAATTCGAACAATCAGACTATAAATGTTCAAGATAACACAAATGTGTGTGTGTTGGTATATAGATAGTATGCGTTTGTTTAATAAGTTCACAATATTGCCATCCGGAAGTATAACGTACCAACACACAAAACTGTGTGTAACCATTGTCGTTTATAGTCTGGTTAATGCATTTTAGTGAGAATTAAACGCGGATGGCAAAAAAAAAAAAAAAACAATAACAAAGACCTGAGTGACGTCATCTTCAAACTATCAATATCTGGGTGGCGGGTGTTTTCAGTATTTTTTACCTTAAAGCATAGCATCAATACCTGGCCTTCATTTCACTTTATCTTTTTACTTCAGCACAAATGTTACCCATGATCTCATTCCAGTATTGTGTCGGGGTGAGCCACGTGATCAAACGCAAATATAAATTGAACATGATAAAAAATATGACATTTTTTTTGTTTCCGCCCCTTAAGAACTAATACTCTTTGATTTTAATAACACAATTAAGTCAACTTACATCTCATATTCCCAGCTAACAATCCAGCTTTCAGCACCCCCCCCCCCCCCGGCATAATAAGGCGATTGGTCTCCCCCCCCCCCCCCCCGGTATAATAAGGTGTTTGGTCATACACTCTATTACAAGTCACTTGATTCAGATTGGTCTGTTATCTTTATGTTGATAGCACATTGAAATATTTATTTATTTTACCCCAAACAGTATAAATAATATTTTTCGACAATAAATATCACCGCCGTCGCAGCCAACACAGACAGTCTAATCTTCCAGTCCATAACCTGGGGAATCTGAAGGATGATATTTGTGTACAAGATGCCCCATCCCATGGCCACCCATCACGACAATAAATAATGTAAAGAGACAATATGTGACCCACCCTGT
>NC_088362.1:102361263-102363763 GCF_034508935.2 Berghia stephanieae | reverse complement strand
ATTAATATTTTCTTTATGCAACGATTGTTCTAACTACTGAGTTATCCCGACTCCACCATTGTTCATAATATACAAAGTTGACATTCAAATCCATACGGTCAACGGGGTCGGAGCGTAGCCATCGTTAACTTATAGCCCGACATTGACCAAAAAATGACGTCAAAATGCCAGTCTTTGGCCACAAAAGAAAACAAATCGTGAGTTGTATTCAATAGTTCAACCAATGGGACCACTTATTTCCATGAGAATTACTAAAGACAACTCATAAGGCGGTGCAAAAACCAAATAATGACGTCAAAATGCCAGTCTTTTTGGGTTTCAGTGTCAGGCTTAACGATGGCTACGGTAGTGTTAATATGGCAATCTTATAAACAACGCATCTCTCTCTCTGTTTGATCATTTTTTTCTTGTGTCGCATGTCAAGATGAACAATGCACTGAAGATTAAATTTATATTCTGAGCAAAGACTTTTGGACAAATCTTTATCAAACAGCTGATGTCAAACTTTTCATACAAAAATTGATAAAATGTGTTAAAGAATTGCAATCCTAACTCTTATTACTAATGCAGAATAAACGGAAAACAAGGACAATTTTCACCTCACAATACGGACATTAAATAACGTGAAAACAAAGGGGTGTTAATTAGTGTTATCTCATCCTCATCCATTATCCATGTTACGTAGGCAAGGACCCTCTCCCAATCCTCCCACCCTCCCAGGATATCTTTCCATCTGAACATCCGTCCCTGTATTTCGATCCATTCAGTCACCAGTCCGTCGTTTGTCCATCCATCCGTCCACCTATCTTTTCTTTTATACACCAGGCTGTCAGTCCGCCTATCCAACTATTTCATCGCCTCACACATATTTACCTATAAACCTTATTTGTTTCTTTAATTAATTAATCAATAATCAAGTTCAACACAACAAAATTGTTTGCCCGATTAATCGATAAATTTGTTGTTGTTGTTGTTGTTGTTGTTGTTGTTGTTTTTTGTTGTTGTTAATGAAGTAAAAAAGGATTTTACCATGCCTCACATATTTCCCTATAAACCTTATTTATTTACTTAATTAATTAATCAATAATCAAATAACCAAATTCAACACAACAAAATTGTTTGCCCGATTAACCGATTAATTTTTGTTGTTGTTGTTGTTGTTGTTGTTGTTGTTGTTGTTCTTAATGAAGTAAAAAAGGATTTTACCACGCCTCACATATTTACCTATAAACCTTATTTAATTAATTAATTAATTAATTAATTAATCAATAATCAAGTTCAACACAACAAAATTGTTTGCCCGATTAATCGATTAATTTTTGTTGTTCTTAATGAAGTAAAAAGGATTTTACCACGTTATGGCTCGAACTTTTCATTTAATTTTATATTGCACAAACCGCCTGTTACTGCTAGATGTCCTTGGCAATTGCCAGGTACCCATTCACGCCTCAGTCAAATAGCACATCATTTGCCAAGCGCCTTACCTAATTACACAAACCGGCCCCTAAGTTTTGCAATCATTGTCATCCATCTGGTCACTGACAACGCTTAATATTGCTTGAATTTATAACAAGACGAGACACCATACGCAGAGCCGCTGACACCATTCGCGTATACTAAATGAACTGAATGACTAATTATAATTAAATAAAAAGCAAGAAAGTGATCCTTAAATGTCATCGATAAATAAATGTCAAAGTTTACTACAATCCGCATACGGACCAAAAAAATCAGCCTTTATTTTATTTATTTATTTATTTTTTTGCTTAAACAAAATAGCTTTTCTAGGAAAAAAAAAAAAAAAGAAACACAGAGAACTTTTTTTTAAAAAGCAAGTAAAATAAAAATGGGGGGGGGGGGGATTTTTAAAGCACAATATCAAATAAAGTATGTGCTCAAAACGCTTTTCAAAGGGTCCAAATCCAACACACTTAACATGTAATGTAAGGTGAGACATGACGCCTGTAAGGCACTGTAACATTCTATGCCATTTATTTATTATCACATATTTTTTCTTTTTTAGTTTGTTTGGTTTTGTTTTTTCTCGACAGACTCTATCAGCCGTGCACTCAATTTACACCTAAGCACGGAGTGGAAATTATCCTGTTCAATCCAATCCATAGTGTTGCAGCTTCAGTATCTACTGACGACAGACGTAAAATAACGGTGGAATGGGTTGTGTTTGTTTATGGCTTTACACCGCAATAATTATGAAAATAATCTTCTCCAATGACTCAACGTTGCACCGCTCACAATGGAACCCGAAACACCGCAGGCCTACAGTCAAAATCTGAGTATCATTGGACAACAAAGCCGCACGCACGAACGAACAACATCAACAAAAACAATAGCGATAGAATAAGTAAGACAGTTGATTCGACATTGTAGACATGGTTACAATGGCAACTACACAGTTGCCATGGAAACCGTGAGACGCGATAAAGAAGCTGCTACAGCCAGGATGGAGATTAAGAACCTTTATATGTGTGTATTATGCTCT
>NC_088362.1:102348763-102356263 GCF_034508935.2 Berghia stephanieae | reverse complement strand
AAGACGATGTGAAGGAAATAAATCAGGTCTATAATAGGCAATCGAGGAGATTGAAAGTAAGAAAAGCACGACATGGGGATGATGGCGACGGCAGGGAGGAGCAATATTATGCGCGCGTGGGGGGGGGGGGTGGGGGGGGGGGGGGGGGGGGGGGGGGTGACACGAGGGAAGAAATTTGTGACCAACAGACTCAAGCCGAATGAGTGTTTGTTACCTATGACGATGTGAACCCGAGGTCGTGTGTAGATTTAGCAAGTCTGATAACGGAACACAAGTATGGATTATACACTTTCTGACTGACCTCATACACGCCTCTCTCTCTCTCTCTCTCTCTCTCTCTCTCTCTCTCTCTCTCTCTATCTATCTATCTATCTCCCTCTCTCTCTCTCTCTCTCTCTCTCTCTCTCTCTCTCTCCGCCTCTTTCTCTCTTCCTTCCTCACCTCTCTGTCTTTCTGTATGCGCGCGCGCGCGTGTGTGTGTGTGTGTGTTCATGTGTGAGTGTGTGTGTGTGTGTGTGTCAACAAAAAATCGCTCCCAAAATAAATATTTATATCATGGGGAGCAACTTCAATTATTAAATTGAGGTAAATAATGTTATACTTAAAATACATTAATTTCAATTTCAATTAAAATATAACAAGAGGGATTTGTGCCCCTGACGGTCTTCGCACCTTTATATCCGCATTTATCAACCCTGTTTTTTGTTGGTGTTGTTTTTTTGTTTGGTTGTTTTGTTTTTTTTTGTTTTTTTTTTTTTTTTTTTTTTTTGGGGGGGGGGGGGGGGGGGGGGAGAAGGGTTGTTGTTTCTTTTTAGAAAATTATTTTACGAACATGATCTATGTAAGGCAGCATAAAAATGTCTCTCCTACATAGATAATTAAATAGCCTTAATATAACGTCTTTGAGTATTGCTGATTTTGTTTTGTACTGTCTCCGAGTATGTATAAGTTATCAAATTAAATCGCTACTTACTAATTTGTTAAACGTTTTGCACCCGTAGAGCTATGGCTTTTGAAAACAATAAATAGGCAGCAAAAATATGATTTTTAAAAATCTCAAATATTTTTTAAAGTCATGTTTTGCTTAACCAGTTAACTGTCGTACTCGTGTGGTATGACACTCGCTTTTTTGGGATCGGAAGGTCCTGGGTTCGAGCCTCGCTCAGCGCATAGTTGAATACGATGAGAAAATGTGAGAAAGAGCTTCATCCAAGGACTCAATTATGCGCCGCTCGGAGCGGGACTTGAACCAGGACCTTCCGGTCCAAAGGCAAGTGTCATACCACTAGACCACATAGCCGTACAGAGTAGTAAGAATAACGATTTTTTTTAAACATACAGAAAACAAAACAACAGCAACAAACCCCCCCCCCCCCCCAAAAAAAAAAACAAAAAAAAAACAACAACAAACAAAAAACAGAACAAAACAAAAACAAAACAAAAAACAACAAATGTTTTGTCGCACCGAAAGGATTAATGATAAGAATAAAAATGTATTTTTAACAATTAAAAAACAAAAAACAAACCAGAAACAAAAAATAAAACAAAAAAAAACAAAAAAAACAAACAAACAAACAAAAAAAAAACAAAACAAATAAACAACCCTACATAAAGCACAGCTTGTATTGCTTGGTTACATTATACACATATTATATATATAGATGACGTCAAGAGTTTGATATAACCTATCCTATGTGTCGTGACATCATTTGATGTACTATCTAGTCAGGGACGGCTGGTAATAATGGGCAGGGTGGGCAAATACCAGCCTGTTTTTTCAAGTTATATGCTGTATTACCAGGTCCGAAATAATCTAATTTAAATTAGATAATTTCAAAAGTTAGTACTTAAACTTGATACTTCGTACTGAAATCAATTTGTGTGTATTTTTGATAGATTGAGAATCACCATGCACCCCGTAATACATAAACCAGGATACGCTCCTGTTCTTTTTTTTTATCAACCCCCTCTCCCCAACCACTCCACTCCGCCCACATCGTCATCCCATCGTCACGTCGCCTGACGCTGAACTCCGAGTTTGCTGTCTGGCCTCTCTAGTACTAGATCGGGCTAATTCAAATGAGCCCACCTTATAAACTAAATGCAGATTTTGGCAAACGTACTTTTTCTAATTTATTGCCTTACTTGTGCTGGTACCATTGATGTAATGACATTGGGAAGATTCCAGTATTGAATTTAATTTATTAATTTACTAATATATCAATTTAGTATTAACTTGTGTTGTTTTTATATATTTGTTTAACCATTTAAATTTATTTTTTTTCTCGTTTTCTTTAAGTACTTCTCAAAACTCATTTATTTTAATTGTTTTCTTATTTTTTTTTTTTTTAACAAATTAATTTGTTCTTTTTTTCTTCAAATTCTTAAAGTAATTACCGCTGTATTTTTATTGCCATACTAAATATTTTTGCAAAACAATGTAATTTTCTATTGCATTTCCTCTAATAAAACAAAACACTTTTATTCAAAAGTCACGACTAAATAAATATATAAAATACAACCACCATTTTGGTTTTCTCAACAATTGAATTAGTATACGAGAAATACTCTTCTGAGTAAGGAGATAGTTGAATTCTAAGAGGAAATAGATACGTTTAAAGGAAGGGTGGGCAGATTCCGTACTTGCCCGTCCTAAAGCTAATACATACATAAGATAGTTCGTGATGAAGAGGCGGGAAGCTAGGGGTTGGTTGGGTAAGGAGTAAAGATAACACGGTCGTTACGTTATTGTTATAGTCTGACGAATGCATCAGGAGAGATTAGTAGCAATATTTTGTCTTAATTGTATTGTATGAATTATTGGCGAAAGCCTAAGATTAAATAAACTTTGTTTTTGTTTGTCTTTTTTTTTTGACTATGGAACTCATACTTAATAGCAGACCTGCCTACTTGAAATAGGAAAATAAAAATCGTAGTTTTCAGGGTTAATAAAATCGTAGATATTTTAACTACCCTTTAACAAAATCACCGGAATTTTCGTCTATTATAGGTATCAAATTTTAAAAAACGAGAAAAACTGATTGGAAACGTAATTATGTTGGTGGTGGTAGTAATGATGATGGTAATACTCGTATTATTATTGTTATTATTATCATTTGTTATTATTATTATTATTATTATTATTTATAATAATAATAATAATAATAATAATAATAATAATAATAATAATAATAATAATAATAATTATTATTATTATTATTATTATTATTATTATTATTATTATTATTATTATTATTATTGTACGTATTGGTGGTATTACGATTTTTTGTTTGTTTTTTTTTTTTTTGTTTTTTTTTTTTGTGTGGTTATTAATGGTATCAGTTTATTGTTTGGTTCCATTTATCATTTTTTTTCCACTTTCATGTATGTTGTCATCAAATTTTATGATTTATTGGCGAAAGCCTAAGATTGAATAAACTTTGTAATATCGTATTGTAATCATCATTGTCGACGACATCGTCGTTGTCATCATAATCATCATCATCATTAACAACAACAACAACAACAACATTAACATCAAGTACTACAATAGAAATAAAAACAATATCAACATCATCATATAATTTCCGTCATCGTCTCCACAACTATCATTCTAACCAACAGCACCATCAAAACCACTACCATAATTACATCCTCCCTCACCGTCTCCTCTTCCTCCTCCTCCTCCTCCTCCTCCACCACCACCACCGCTACCACTATTCCAACCACTACCACCACCGGCACAATCATTCTAACCACCAAGAGAGCAGTAAAATTATGCAATTTGAGCTCTGAATGAAACTCGAGTCATATCGCTGTTGTTGCTTCTCGATAAAAACTTTACAGTTACTACGTACTACTGAAAACCAGTAATGTAACAAATATTAATCTCGCAGTTGAGGGATTAAAGCATCTCTTTAATTTTTCGAGTGAACGAGATGGACTTGTATTGTGAAGGTGTTGTCGCATTATGTCTCTTCGCTTTATTTTTTTTGTTGTATTCTCTTTCGTGATTCATTTTTGATTACGTTTGGAATAATTAAAATCTACTGGTATTGTCATTGCATTGTGAATGTGATTATTTGTGGTTGAAATAAATTTTTTTTAAGGCAAACAAAACAAACAAACAAACAAGACAAAAAAAAAAAAAAAAAAAAAAAAAATATATATATATATATATATATATATATATATATATATATATATATATATATGACCGACTCATCTTTGCCCGACCACTATAAATAGGCTAGAACCGCCACTGTATCTAGTTCATTATTAACCTATTGATAATATAATATCACACATATTTCGAATACTAACCTCTGTGTTGAACATCAAAGAACCCTCGGCATCGGCATCCGTTATAAACTAAGCACTCATCCACAAATCTCACTTTATCCAGTATTGAAAAGACACCACACCTGATCAAGTAAAAATTTCTACTTTAAAAAAAAAACATTAGATTTATGAAACTAATTTAGTTATCAATAACCCAGGGAAATTTTATAATATTAGAACAACAACAAAATTTACACGTAAAATCATGAATAATGAAGTCGGGTGACACAGTCACTTCTATATTACTCCATTCACAGGGCGCGGCTCTCTAAACACTGCTTCACCTTCGTCATCTGTTTGCGTGTCTGCCTTCTGCTATCTTTCCTCTGTGTGTGTATGTGTATGTGTGTGTGTGTTGATTGGGACGCAGGACCGTTAGCATGTCGTGGAGTGGAATACACCGCTAACCTTTTAGCTGGTGTCGTTTGTCTTTCTTCTCTCCCTTGCCAACACACTCACTCGCCTGTCGCCGATGTGTGTGTGTGTGTCAGGGCGTGTGTGTCAGGCCTAGTGTGAGTGAGTGTATGTTGTGTGTTCAGCATTCGACTCAGTCAGGTATTCACACACTCGGTTTCAGGTGAGTTATCGATGGCTATAATATATCGTTACGGCAGTATCGATAATGTGATTTATATTGTTTTTGTCCTCGTCGTCGCCATCGTCGTCTCCGCCTTCGTAATCGACGTCGTCGTCTCAGTCTTTGTAATCGACCTCCTCCTCCTCCTCCTCCTCCTCCTCCTCCTCCATTTATATTGATGCTAAGCGTGTAGGTACAATACTGACAACATTCGCAGCCAGATGCAACGTACCAACACACAAAACAATGTGTAACCTTTAAGGTTTATAGTTTGATAGAATTTTGTGAGAACTAATCGCCAAATTGGCTGTCTAAAAACAGCATGCAATAACAAAGAGCTGAATGACGTCAATTCTATTCCTTCTATATACCATATAGTCGTGCCCGTACTATTTCTCCTCCTCCCCCCCCCCCAACTGTCTCTTCCTCCTCCTTTCCCTCCTCAACCCCCTTCTCATCCTTCTCCTCCTCCTTTTCCTCTATTGTATATGCAAATGTAGGTCCTTGAAGCTTGGACTTCCAACTAAAAAAAAAAAAAGAAAACAAAAAAAAAAAACAAAAGAAAAAAACAACAAGAACAAAAAAAAACAACAAAATATAAAACCACATAAAAACAAAACAAAGCAAAACAACAACAACAAAAAATCCTCCACCAAAAACTCCACAAATTTCTATAACAACACACATACAAAAGAAAAGGACAAAACAAAACACAACAACAACACATCAACCAATAAAAAAATTAAAAAATAAAATTCGATATTATTGACGTGAAGTTATTTGCAGGTCTGATAACCCAAATTGTTTTGGACCAGGCACACACTGTGTTAGCCTTGTTATGGACCCGTTGTTGTAATGGAAAAGTTTTCAAACCGACACATGATACTGTCCATTACAACAACGTCAAACCAAGCCGGTAATTGCGCTCGGTTATCAGACCTGCAAATATGTCCACGTCGGTTCCGTCCATCCGGTTTTATGACGGAATGAATTAGGCGAGGATAATTGAGTTTAATCCTCTCCTTACCAGCCATTTTCAGAATTTTTCCCAAAACTTCACACCCACCGAACACAAAAGCAGACATTTCTTACTCAAACAGAAAAGCAACAAGCACATTCTATTCATAATATTGTTATTGCGTCCTATACAAAGGGAAGCAAGCAATTGCTGTCGTCTGTTTCACGCCATATAAACCGGGATAAACTCCGACTCTATGGACCTGAAGGACTAATTTTCTTTTTTCTTTCATTCTTTTGAATAGAGGCATTTTGAAGATCATATGTTATAAGTTGAGATCGACGTTTACATATATACAAGTCTGACATCCGAACGCAATTATGGGCCTAGTTTAACATTGTTGTAATGAACAATATTTTGCGTCATTTTTTGAGATTTCCATTACAACGATAAAGAATTGGGTTATCAGATCTGCAAATACGTGCACGTCGGTTGTCATCGATTAAAATTCACTTTTATTAATCATGTTTACCCCAAGATCACACCGTTTTGGAACGTTTTGTCACATATTATAAAACAGAAACGCCCATATTTTGTCAATAAAATTGGAGCTCAAATTCAGCGTCTGTATCATTTATAAAAATCCACGATTTATGACAAGGATATGGTCCACTAATTAAAATTATAATTTGTATTTCTCTTAAATATTTTTTAAGTAGATCAACTTACATGTACATACTTTGTTAATGAAAGTTAAAAAAAAAAATATTTGTAGGAAGTTATGCTAAAAAGAAAATAAAACAAAATACAAATAAAAAGGTGTAGATCTAAATTTCTAGATATGGTACTCGTATTACACCAATTCCACTCACTCACACCGACACGCTTGTATGCACACACACACACGACACACACCGGGCCTTCACACACACACACACACACACCGGGCCTTCACACACACACAAACACACACACCGGGCCTTCACACACACACACAAACACACACACCGGCCTTCACACACACACACAAACACACACCGGGCCTTCACACACACACACACAAACACACACACCGGGCCTTCACACACACACACACACACCGGGCCTTCACACACACACAAACACACACCGGGCCTTCACACACACACAAACACACACACGGGCCTTCACACACACACACACACCGGGCCTTCACACACACACACACACACATACTCACACAGACACGGAAACAACCAAGACGAGGGGCGGGGGGGGGGGGTGCACAAATTACTTTGGCTTTGTCTCTTGAATTCATCTTTCTTGATCGAAACAAACTGGAACCTCAGTCACACTCAGTGACTCTGCTCTCCAGTATCTCGTCCTCTTGCAAAAAAAAAAAAAAAAAAACAACAAAAAAAAACAAAAAAAAACAAGCGATGATGACCGTGTTAGTTACTGGGTGGGTGATAATGTCGCAAATGTCTGCCATTGGGTAAGGCCTATTACCCAGAATTTAACAGCGGAAAGCAAAAGTGTTAAGCATTGAATGTAGTACACAAGAATGTTTGTTTTTTTAAAGGCGCCTGGCAGATAAATGGTACTGTTTGGCAATGTTGTGAGTGTCTTAGCCAAGCGCACAACA
>NC_088362.1:102316263-102343763 GCF_034508935.2 Berghia stephanieae | reverse complement strand
AAAAGCGCTTTACAAGAGGTCCCTGGTCAACAGCAACATTTAACAAGTAAGACGGGACATGACGCCTGTTAGGCGATATTACAATTTTTCGGACAAAGACAACGCTGTTAACGGTCAGGTACTCATTTTACACCTGAGTACGGTGAGAGAATGTGAGTAAAGAGCCTTCTCCAGGGACTCAACTA
This sequence comes from Berghia stephanieae, assembly GCF_034508935.2. NCBI lineage: Eukaryota > Metazoa > Mollusca > Gastropoda > Nudibranchia > Aeolidiidae > Berghia > Berghia stephanieae. The sequence continues at coordinate 102,343,578 of NC_088362.1, read as the reverse complement.
TGCGCCGAGCGCGAGGCTCGAACCCAGGACCTTCCGATCCCAAAGCGAGTGTCATACCACTAGACCGCATAGCCGCATATACTAATATATAGGCATACTATTTTAGACCAACATCCTGATTATCATCTTATGGAAGTGCGGCATCGGGTCATGCACCTCTCAACACCAAGGTTAAATCTTTCAAGTGGTCGGATTCTGATAAAAGTGAAAGGTTTTCGCTTTTCTTTGATAATGTTAGATCTTTGAATGAACGCTTTGTTTACAATTTAAAAAAAAACCCTTTCTCCCACAATAGCGTAAAACATTTTTATACAAAATGTTTCAAAGGGGGGGGGGGTGGGAGGGGAGATGGAGTCACACACACACACACACACACACAGAGAGAGAGAGAGAGAGAGAGAGAGAGAGAGAGAGAGAGATGGAGAGAGAGAGAGAGAGAGAGAGAGAGAGAGAGAGAGAGAGAGCTTTCCTTAACATGGTTCAAAAAGATATAAATGAAAATAATAATAATAATAATACATGACATTTATAACGCGCATTTTCATCACTGGGTGATGCTCAATGCGCGAAACAATAATACAGTGACATTATTATACAAATGAAACATTATACAAACTACATCAACATAATATTATCATTATACAACAATGTAATAACTAAACATAAAGTCATTAATACAAGATATGTTATAATACATCCACATGCTATGTCAAATACGGAAATAATATAAAATAATGATATAATAACATAAACTAAATTAACATTCATATTGGGGTCAAATTACAAAGATGCATCAATCAAGATGTGTTTTAACAAAGAGATGGTGTTTTAACTTTGATTTAAATATTGATAAGGACTGCGCTTCTCTTATTCTTTTAGGAAGAGAGTTCCAGATGGAAGGTCCGACGTGACTGAACGATCTGCCGCCGTAAAATTTATATTTATATTTATTTGTAACAATTAATTTTGTAGAATCTAGTGCAGAACGTAGACTCCTCGTTGGCTTAAGTTTCTAAAAATTCAGTAATATACAATGGTGCTTGATCATTAAGGCACTTATAGCACAATACTGCTAGTTTGAATTCGATTCTCACATTAACTGGTAACCAATGCAGCTCATACAAAAGTGGCAACGAGTAGGATGTTATCTTCTTTCTTAAAATCAATTTAGCAGCCGCATTCTGGATACTTTGAAGGCGTGATATTTTATCGTTGCTTACATTCGAGATTAACGAATTACAGTAATCTATTTTAGATAGTATGAAAGATGTTATTAGTTTGCATGTTACTTCTCTTGTTAGGAAAGGTCTAACTGAAGCAATTCTTTTTAAGCCTATTGTCAAACTTCTACATAGAGAATCAAACTGTGCCTGCATAGTCATATGTTGATCTAGCATTACCCCGAGGTTTTTCACACACGTTGAGAGGTTAATTGTGCACCCATTTATATTTAGAGTAAACTTCAGAAAATCATCTTTCAAAACACTTTTTCTACTACACACCATCACCTCTGTCTTTTCATTATTCAGCTTTAACTTGTTAATTTCCATCCAGCATTTAACATCTCTAATACAGTCTTCAACACGGGTAATTAATGATGGGATATTACTAGGGATATCGCTTACATAGATCTGAGTGTCATCAGCATAGAAATGATACATTAATTTATTTTTAACAAAAATATCCGAAAGAGGTTGAGTATAAAGAGTAAAAATAACAGGACCAAGGACAGACCCCTGCGGAACGCCGTAATTTAGAGGAAATGTTTCTGATACTGCGCCATCGATCAGAACCGACTGAGATCTTGATGTTAGGTATGATTTAAACCAACTAAGCGCAATGTCTCTAATTCCAAAAGTAATTTCTAATCGTTTAATAAGTATCTCGTGATCAATGGTGTCAAATGCAGCCGAAAGGTCCAACATAGTCAATAAACAGACATGATTTTTGTCAATACTATTAAGAATATCAGTGCATACTTTTAAAAGGGCAGTTTCAGTGCTATGATGTGATTTATAGGCAGATTGGAAAATTTCACTTAAATTATTTAGATGGATATGATACAAAAGTCTTTTTAACACAATGCGTTCAAGCACTTTGGATAGATATGGAAGGTTGGAGACAGGTCTGTAATTTTTCAGTTCGTTTACATTTAGATCGGACTTCTTTAATAGTGGTTTAACAATGGCACGTTTAAACGAGTCGGGGACACTACCTGAGACCAACGAATTATTTATAAGTTCAGTTATTGTTGGTAACAGTTCTTCAATACAAGTCTTAAGAATACTAGTTGGGATGGGGTCTAATAAGTCACAATATTTTGATGGGCTATCTAAAATGGCTGACTTCACTTCATCTTCAGTGGCTGGATCGAAAACATGTAGTGGCGTTCCATGGAATGGTCCAAAGCTCGGTGACGATGATGATGATGTATTGTCTAAGTTTTCCCTAATGGATTTTATCTTGTCGTGGAAATAGTTGGCAAAATTTTGAGCTAGTTCGGTGTTATTTCTAGACGATGGAAGGGGTGTGGATTTCTTACTGCCAAGAAGGTCGTTTGCGGTGGAAAACAGTTCTTTGCAAGATGTAATGCTTTGAAATTTTTCGTTGTAGTGGGCCTTTTTTGCGCATGTGATGGCGTTATAAAGAGCCGACTTAGCTGCTTTGTAGATATCTTTAAATACCGTTAGGCCACTCTTTCGCCATTTCCTTTCAGCCTGTCTCTTTTTTCTCTTTAATTCCTTTATCTCGGAATTGAACCATCGCGAGTGTGGTCGATTCGATACGACCCGACGTTGTGGCGGTGCCTCACGGTCAATAATAGATCGCAATACTTTGTTGAAGTCGTTTATATTTTTAACCTCATTTATGACGTCACGAATGCTATCTTGTAAACCACTGATATCAATTTGTCTATAATTCCTTGTTGTTATGTTTCGTTTCGGGAGATCAACTTTCTTTAATGCGATATCCACAAATAAAACTTTGTGATCGGATATCGCTAGGTCAACAACTTCGGTCTTTCTTATTCTATTACTTGACGCAGGGGAGATGACCCAATCAATGATGTTGCCGGCCTGGTGTGTTGTCTCGGTGATGTGCTGGTGTAAATCGTTGTCGTGTAGGATTTTCTTGATTTTGGTGACTGTCGGAGAAGTGGAATTAAAATGTATGTTGAAATCTCCAATAAAAATATATGGTGAACTTTTAAGGTTGAAGTCTAAGATATCATTTTGAAATTCCGCTACAAACTTAGTATTGGATGTATTCGGCGGTCGATAGATAGTAATGATGGAGAAAGTGGCAGAGTCGGATTGGAAGGAAAGGCATGCAGATTCGTAGTTTTCTCTTGTAAGAGGAGTGAAAGTGGTGTTGGTGATAGCAAGACTATAAATAAAGGCAATACCACCCCCTTTTCTCCCAGGTCGTGGTAGCGATTTCCAGGTATGCGTATTGGGACAGGCGGTGGTAATGTAGTGGTCATCCTGTTTATCCTGAAGCCAGGTTTCCGTAATGCACAATATATCAATATGACGATCTATAATTAGGTCATGGATCTCGTGACATTTATTGTTTTTAATGGATCTTGCGTTTATGTGGACGAGACAGAGGGGTGCCTGTTGTTGATGATGGTTAAAAGATTGCGCGATAATTTTGTAACGGAATGCCTACATGTAGGTACTTATTTACAAGGTTGATAACCTTATTTATTATTATTATTATTATTATTATTATTATTATTATTATTATTATTATTATTATTATTATTATTATTATTATTATTAGTATCGTTATCATTATTAATATTATTATTATTATTATTATTATTATTATTATTATTATTATTATTATTATTATTATTATTATTATTATTTATTATTAATTTATTTTATTAAATTATTATTATTATTATTATTATTATTATTATTATTATTATTATTATTATTATTATTATTATTAACATTGTCATCATCATCATCATCATTATTATTTGATAGCAGTTGGGACAATTACGCTATAATCTGTGGTTTTATGGTAGCACGTCTGACTGGAGAGGTCTGAGGTTCGATCCCCAATCGAGGTAGACTGACTTTTGGGATGTTATTTTTTCCTTTTTTTTCCTTCTTTTTTTTCTTTGTTTGGATTCTTGAATACACACTTGTTAAGATCTGTATCTTACACAGGTGCCTGCTCCCTAAATTCTTTTATAGGCGCTTTTTTTCTTTTTCTACTTATGACTTGAGTGTCTTGAGTTCATGAAAATGTAATATATTTATTCAATATAATATATTGTGTAATCAGTATTTATTTGTCATCAAACATGAAATATTGGGAAGGGCATTGTGCATGATAACTCCAGGGAAATGCTCTGAAAAATACTCAAATCTATTTTAATTCTTTTTAAATTAAAAAAAAAAAAGGCCGGTGGCCACACAACATTTTTCTATGCTAAATTCTTTCTTCATTTGAACTATCTCGGAGTGGAATGGGCTGGATGAACTGGTCATCATGGCACCACACCTAAACGATTTCAAGGCCCGACTGACATGGGCCCGCGCCCATTGAGGACGCCGCTGAAATACAACCAGACCATTGGTTTCTTCAGCGCCAACCATACAGATACAGATACAGAAACGGCTTCAAAAAATTGGCACTTAGAATTTGGCTTGGAAACGCAAAACCGGCCGCCCAGTTGTCACAGAAGATGATAGGAAGTGATGATAAAATGTAAACATCCCTCTTATGACTAATGACTCTTCTGAAGTAAAGGGGAAGGAGGAGGAGGAGATATACTTGAGTACTTCCGGTTATTTTGTTGACATTAGAACATTTAATGTCTCGGAAGTCGGATGGATCAATGAGTGTACAGAAATACTGCGAAACTATTTTTAGATGAATGAATTTATTGTTTGGCTGTGTTTTTCTGCCTGCATGTCTTTTTCATGTGAACTCTTCAACAGTCGTAACGTCAATTCCCTCGAAATGACGCATGGTAACTTAGTAACACTGGCTTTAAACTATCGGAAAAATGGCGGACGCCCTTTTGAAATATTTCTGCAACGAGCATAAAAGCGTATCCAGAGGAAAAAAAACCCTTTATAAATCTGATCATGTTTTGACTTTTACACATTATGATCACAAGACATATGAGAAGTTCTAGTCAGCATGAAGAATAAAAAGTACATATTTTCTTTGTTTAGAACCACGATGGCCGCCGTTGCTGTGCGACGTGACATCAGGCTATTGAATCCAATTATCCTACAGCATCTGACAAACATGCAAACAAAATACTTCCAAAGGATAACCATTTTAAAAATTGGATGAATTCCAGCATTACGTGCCTTATGGTCCGCTTAAAGGACATTTTCCCGCTAGAAGTGTTACTATTTCATTGTAGTTCGTACAAACAAGGTATCTCACATTGCCCTTTATAAATTATTTGGTCTCCGTTTTAACCAAATCGGGGTTGAAATTATGCATTTGGAATCGCATATAAATTACTAGAAACAAAAACCACACTTTATAAATTAAAAAAAAAAAGAATCTTTATCCCAGTTTATTTATCCACATAAATCGATTTCTCGCTATATGTGAACAATCGTCTCAAAAGGGTACTGTGTCGGGGTGAATATGATTTAATGCTTTCACTGAGGACAGTTTTTACCTCCTCGAACTTAGAAAGAAAAAAAACCCCACAAAACAAAACAACAACAACAACAAAAAAACCAACAAACCCCCCCCCCCCCCCCCCAAAAAAAAAAAAAAAAAGAAGAAAAATCGAAAATAAACCCAACAAAAATCAGACAAACAAAAACAAAACATATAATGTATAACAAAACAAAGCCCACTTCTCTCCCCTCCCCCCCCCCTCCTCCCCCCCCCCCCCCCCTCCCCCTACCCCCCTTTTCCAATAAATAAAAAATAAATAAAACAACAATGCAAGAGAAGAGAGCATTAAAAAAAATCAAACTTTAATTTCCTAATTCTGATTCATTCCGACATTATATCAGATTAACTCATTCGGTTCCGTACATAGCATGCAACCGGGATATATAATAATAATAATAATAATAATAATAATAATAATAATAATAATAATAATAATAATAATAATAATAATAATAATAATAATAATCTTCATTGTCCAAATAGGCAATTATTGTTAGGTTACAGCTCTTGTGAAGTAAATAAATTAATTATTATGCTCTACCATTTGGGGTATCGAGACCCCAAGCCAAGTATAATCGAATCCCATATGTAAAGGGTACGTTTTGTCTTAGCCAGGGTGTAATGAACCGGTCACAGTTTTAACCTTAGTTGACCTATCAACATCTGGGGCATAGGATCAGAGACACTCGAAGGTAACGAGGTTGCCACACAAACCAACCAACATGCCATCTCACCCGTGTAAATAATACTTGTTGACGAGAAGGGTAAAGGGAGGGGTGAGGGGGGGGGGGGGAGCAAGGAGAAGGGAAAGAAAGAGATAAGCCTATCACCCATCAACCTGTGAATTATGGCCATTTAAATAGTATTTTGATGGGGGTTTGTTTGGATGTTAGATGAGGCAAAGATGGCGAAGATGGTTGACGAGTTACACTTTTGACCCCATCCTCCTCTTACGGAATCTCGTTACATAACGTTGCCGAGATTTGTCAATATGATTCACTAGTTTGATGTCACGTCGCCCAGCAACGGCGAGGAGCCTGGTTCTAAACAAAGAAAATGGGTACTTTTTTATTCTTCATGCTGGCTAGAACTTTTCATATGTCATGTGATCAGAATGTATAAAAGTCAAAACATGATCATATTTATAATGTCCCCCCCCCCCCCTGGATACGCTTTTATGCTCGTCAGAGAAGTATTTCATAAGGGCGTCCGCCATTGTTCCGATAGTTTAGAGCTAGTTACTATGCGTCATTACGAGGGAAGTGACGTCTTGAGTGTTGAAGCGTATTACTATGTAGAAAAATATGTCAAATTATATCGACTGCATATCACTTGTACAAACTCACTAACACGTCAATGCAAATTGGCAGACTGTTTTATACAATTAGAAATACAAACAACGATTTCGGGGACTAGCGTGCTATCCAAAGGATAACAAGCAATTGCTATTGTCCGTTTTACGCTTTTGAAACCGGGATAAATCCGGCTCTATGGGTCCAATGGCTCTCGGGGACTACTTTACTTCAGATTATGAGCATAGAGAATTAGAATTATGGTTGGTAGGTGTTCACTTTCATTATGTATAATTTAAAACGAAAAAAAAATAAATAAATAAAGGAAAAGAAACTACAAAAAGTTCCTCTCCATTCATCAAATTTTCTCAGCTGAACAAATCCCACACGTGGAGAGTGAAAAAAAAAAAAGAATCAAAAACGAATCGACCCCGACGAGATTCGAACTCGCAATCTTCTGATCCGAAGTCAGACGCCTTATCCATTAGGCCACGAGGCCACATGAAAGCAATGCATTTTGATAAAATGTTACATGATTTATATATTCGACAACACTTTGAAATACTATAAGAAATTCGCTTCATCACTTGCCTCTTTAAAACCTGTATTATATCGAGATGATTTCCTTGCAAAAGATCAATTGGTAGTGACCAAGAAGAGACTTGTCTTAAGCTTTTTTTAAAAAATATTATTCTACTGAAGAGAATAAATACTAATTCTTAAAGTGACAAAAAGGGGGTTCCGATAGCTCAGTTGGTAGAGCACTCGCCCAAAGGCAGCAGCCTCTTATGGTTTACACTACTATCGACTACACATGACGATCGACCCAATCAGCAAAGTCCGGTCCGCATTCGTGCACCGTCGCGAACCCGCCGGGTAGCATCGTCACAACACACCTTTCGACTAGATGCTCTGCCGTCTCGGGTTCTTGCCCACAGCGTGGACATATTGGACCGGTTGTTGGGGCGAATGTCATACCATAAGATCTGGGTGGGGATCCTGACTTCCCATAGCGGGCAGGGAGGTACATACTGTGTCTTCTATCCCCTTATATCTTATCCAACAAGCTTTCTGTCTTTGTCTTGGAATGAGATTACTTGGTTTTTTTTCCGGGCCCTCGTCGGAGTCCTGGCTGAGAGGGAAACAGTCACATGCATAGTTTTTGTTTTGGGAGATTATATTTTTTTCCTTGTAAATCATCTCTCTGTTATGTGTTATTATATTTGTTATTTTTAATGTATAATGTAAGCATTTGAGTGTGTTCCTCTTTGTTGGATTTTGTGCTTGTGTCCGGATGAGCCATAGGTGATCTCAAACTAAGTACATTGGTGGTATGCTCTTGGAATCTACATCTGATCCCTATTTGTTCCCATTCCCCTTTGTCTTACTTTCTCTTGGGTGCTTTAATTGTAATTCTAGAACGTTTTACTAGCCCATTTTCTTCCTTTTTACTGGCGCTGATATAACCTAAATGTGTTGCAAGCGCCGTAAAACCCTTAAAAACAAACAAACAAACAAATACAATAAGATCACATAGCCGCACATCTACAATATTATGTCTCTAACTTTCTCGAGGTCGTATGAAGGGAAAATCTAACAAATTTGCTCGATATTCAATCACGGGGAACTCGAAAGAGTTTTAACCATTATCCTAATAGCCTTCAATGGTCTTCACGTCACTTCCCTCGTAATGACGCATAGTAACTTAGCAACTGGCTCTAAACTGTCGGAACAATGGCGGATGCTCTTTTGAAATACTTCTCTAACGAGCATAAATGTGTGTCCGGAGGAGAAAAAACATTATAAATCTGATCATGTTTTGACTTTTACACATTCTGATCACATGACACATGAAAAAGGTCTAGCCAGCATGGAGAATAAAAAGTACCGATTTTCTTTGTTTAGAACCAAGCTGCTCGATGCTGGGCGACGTGACATCAGACTATTGAATCCGATAGGTACAGTTTTGTTAAACTGAGTTTGGAGTTTCGAACAAACTCCCAATGCGCGATCTTGAGGTGAGGTTACTGGAGGGTTTTTTATAAAAGTGTTCTTGAAATATTGCAATTGAAATTTAGAACTGATTCCCCATTGGGAGCTCGTTTGGAATTTCCAACGCAAGGGTTAAAGAATCATATTGATGCTATATTATGGATCAGATAACATTAAAAAAATTGAGCTTTATATAGCGCAATATCCACTAAATTTGCTCAAAGCGCTTTACAATGGGTCCCTGGTCAACAGCAACATTTACATGTAGGACCGGACATGACGCCTGTTACGCGATATTACAATTTTTCTGACAAAGACAACGCTGTTAACGGCCAGGTACTCATTTTACACCTGAGTACGTTGAGAGAATGTGAGTAAAGAGCCTTTTCCAAGGACTCAACTATGCGCCGATCACGAGGCTCGAACCCAGGACCTTCCGATCCGAAAGCGAGTGCCATGCCACTAGACCACATAGCCGCACTCATTACATCCGCCCATAGACTGTGTAATCTGCATCCGCTAGCCGGATGTAATGTACCCTCGTACAAAAGAATGTACGTTTATAGTCCGATTAATGCAATTATGTGAGAACATCTCATTAAATTGGCTGGCTAAAAACAATATCAAAGAGCTGAGCGACGTCAATTCCGTTCTATCTTTTAAGTTTATTCTTCATTATGATAAACTTTAGCTTAATTTTTATAAGTTAACATTAACTCTCTCCTTACCAATGACAGGATAATCGTAACGCCTGTTACGATATTATCAATTACATTTCATCTGTACAACATTTTATGAAACTAATTTGTCATAGTTAAATGATCGCGTTTTGCTGAAAAACATGATGTGGATGTATCATGTATTTATTTTCTTTTGAGTTAGAGTTTAAAATATCAATTTTTATGTTGGTAAGACATGGCCTTTCTGGGAAAATCCGGAATATGTTGAGTTAGGAGAAAGTTAAAATTTATCTTCAAGCATCGGGTTCAGCTCGACAAAATACCGTTTTGAGACGATTGGTCACAACGGTGTCTCAACTTTCGCAATTAATAATAATATTAATAGATAAAGGGATTGTAAGACATGTCCTTAAGCCGACGTATCCTTATTTGCAGGTCTGATAACCCGAGTGTTCATGGGCTCATTGTTGTAATGGAAATACTTTCAAATCAACCCATAAATATCGTTCATTACAACAATGTTAAATCAAGCCCATAGTTGCGTTCGGTAATCAGACCTGCTTATAAGTGCACGTAGCTCGTAACTCTGATGTAAACTGAGATGGAGGGGGCACGAAACACATAAACCACATTGTTGTCTGTCGTGGTGCTGTCTGTCATGTAACGTTTGTGTGTAGGAAGATATTCCTCAATGAATGAATGGCGGATTGACGACATGGTTGAAGACAACGATAATATGTCGCCTGGATGGTGTGAGGATTTCTGTGACAACGTAATGGTGGGAAATCAGGAAACGACATGCTTCTCACGTTTTTGATAGATTCACAAATAATTTTTCTATTATTAGATACCACTAAGGTTGTTTTTGATAGATTCACAAATAATTTTTCTATTATTACTACAAAGGTTGTTTTTGATAGATTCACAAATAATTTTTCTTTTACTACCACTAAGGTTGTTTTTGATAGATTCACAAATAATTTTTCTATTATTAGATACCACTAAGTTTGTTATTGATACATTCACAAATAATTTGTCTATTATTACCACTAAGGTTGTTTTTGATAGATTCACAAATAATTTTTCTATTATTACCACTAAGGTTGCTTTTGATAGATTCACAAATAATTTTTCTATTATTACCACTAAGGTTGTTTTTGATAGATTCACAAATAATTTTTCTATTATTACCACTAAGGTTGCTTTTGATAGATTCACAAATAATTTTTCATTATTACCACTAAGATTGTTTTTGATAGATTCACAAATAATATTTCTATTATTACCACTAAGGTTGTCTTTGATAGATTCACAAATAATATTTCTATTATTACCACTAAGGTTGTTTTTGATAGAGTCACAAATAATTTTTCTATTATTACCACTAAGGTTGTTTTTGATAGATTCACAAATAATTTTTCTATTATTACCACTAAGATTGTTTTTGATAGATTCACAAATAATATTTCTATTATTACCACTAAGGTTGTCTTTGATAGATTCACAAATAATATTTCTATTATTACCACTAAGGTTGTTTTTGATAGAGTCACAAATAATTTTTCTATTATTACCACTAAGGTTATTTTTGATAGATTTACAAATAATTTTTCTATTATTACCACTAAGTTTGTTTCTGATAGATTCACAAATAATTTTTCTATTATTACCACTAAGGTTGTTTTTGATAGATTCAAAAATAATTTTTCTATTATTACCACTAAGGTTGTTTTTGATAGAGTCACAAATAATTTTTCTATTATTACCACTAAGGTTGTTCTTGATAGATTGACAAATAATTTTTCTATTATTACCACTAAGGTTGTTTTTGATAGATTTACAAATAATTTTTCTATTATTACCACTAAGTTTGTTTCTGATAGATTCACAAATAATTTTTCTATTATTACCACTAAGGTTGTTTTTGATAGATTCAAAAATAATTTTTCTATTATTACCACTAAGGTTGTTTTTGATAAATTCACAAATACTTTTTCTATTATTACCACTAAGGTTGTTTTGTAATAATTATAGATCTTCGGTATACTTTTAGCAACACCATAAGGTTACAAATTACTCCAAATTTTGTAAACAAAGAGGGATGGGTGCCCTGATTTTCCTGATATTCTTGAGTATATCGGGTTTGCCTTGAAATTAGCCTTAGATCGATCAAAACTTTTCTTTCTTATTGACGATTATATAATATAATGAATTTGTATTTACACCAAGTAAACAAGAGTCAATTATCTTACATCTAAACAAATGGACGGTGTTTGGTTTTGGCGTGATATTTAAATTTAGCTGAACTTGAAGTTAAAAATAAAACAATAATTGAGTAGAAGGTTCAATCAATTGTGAAACAAAATTAAAACCAAAATAAAACGAACAAGGAACCAAAAACTTGCTCCAGGTATTGATTGTAAGTCTGACAGCCAGTTCCAGGAAAAGTAAATAAAGAATTTAGATAACAAGTACGATCAATCCTTATTTATTTATTTATTTTTTTTTTTGGATTGTTGATAATCAATGACAAGCGCAACGCAATCTACCGCAAACAATGGGTACTGGGCGTGCTTTTTATCAAGTGTTTTTACATTTTTTAATAATATCATGAAAAGTCGAATTGCCTCAACCACAAAAAAAAATAATAATAATAAATTCAACAACAACAACAATAACAACAACAACAACAACAACAACAACAAAACAAAAAAAAAAACTAACAAAAACAAAAAAAAAACAAAAACTAACAAAAAAAAAAAAAACAATAATAAAATAACAACAACAACAACAAAACAAAAAAAAAAACTAACAAAAAAAAAAAACAAAAAAACAAAAAAACAAACAACCCAAAACAAAACAAAAATTCAAAATAAAAGATAAAACTTAACAAATCAAAGATAACAACAGCTACCTACAATCACAAAATACATTTTAAATAAAATTTGGTCAGAAAATTTTTACCTCAAATTTGTACGAATGAATGACAACCAACTAGTCATAAAGAAGTTGATGAAATGGTCATTTCAATCTATCGTTATTTGAATAAGTAATCTTCTAGCCGAGATGAAAGGATTGATTTTGTCACTTTTCTGCAGACATCGTCGTGTGTGTGTGTGTGTGTGTGTGTGTGTGTATGTGTGTGTGTGTGTGTGTGTGTTTGAGGGGGAGGGGGGGGCATCAGAGGCTTGAATTAGTCGTGAAAAGTTCAAACTTGTCATAAGTTTGAAGAGCGAACCAATGGATAAATTGATTTGGTTTTAAGAATGACTAACCGAATCCAAGCCAACACGCCATTGGTGTGCTTGAATTTTCCTCTGATAAACAATATTGCAGGTTCGAGACAACGAATTAAATGAAGACAGCGAGGTAGGAATGGCAGAGAAAAGAGCTAACAGGGAACGGTTACAGGGACTGTTAAATTATTGATATCAACTCGGATATGGCTGAGCCAATCAGCGGGGAGGTTAATAGCCACCCAATAATTTTAATGGTTTAGGTCTCTCTCTCTCTCTCTCTCTCTCTCTCTCTCTCTCTCTCTCTCTCTCTTTCCTCACACGCACACACAATCTCAACTCAAACCAGAAGTATTGTAATATGGGCTATTTGGGCCATCAAGGGTTACTTGGACCACTTATCTTGACAATTTAGGGAGCGGGCACCGGTGTAAAATAAAGACCTGAACAAGTATGTATAAAACGGTGCCAGACTAAACAAGAAAGAAAATACACGAAAAAAAACAAACAAAAACCCAATCCCAAATACTTTGGTATCTTGCCAGTAACAGCAACATCTTTGCCGAAACAAAATTTGTAAAAGAGGATTACAGACATCATGTCTCGTATTACGCGTTTACTGTTGACATTGGCTGGGGAACATAAAGAGCTTTGGAGAACTTACTTGGATATAGGAATGAGATTAGCGGAAGAGTAGCTTCCCTTGATTAGACGTCACCTTACAGAGAGAACGTCAAAATGGTTTTGCGCATGCGTCTCTCTCATCCTCGCTTTCGTTGAAGTCCCTCATGCCGCACAACCAACATGACGTTCTCTCTCTAATAACTTTTCCGCTCGTGACTTCCAATCAATGGACGCTACTCTTCCGCTAATCTCATTCCCTTTATTGCGCTAAGTTAAAGCACAAATATAAAAGTACAGGACTCCTTAAGTTAAAGGCTACAAACAGGCCATGGCATAGGATCAGTCAAGTCCCATCCTACAATGGTTGGAAATACAGGAGTTGTCTTATTACTGAGGACTGCGGACTGCGGATCGACGATGCAAAGGTGGGTCTTTGTCTTTGATTTCATTGCCTTTGACTTGAATGCGTGTCCGTTCGTAGCCATCGTTATGTTATAGCCTGATACTAAAATCCAAAAGGACTGGCAGTTTGACGTCATTATTTGGTTTTTGCATCGCCTAGTGAGTTGTCGTTAGTAGAGCTCATGGAAACAAGTTATTTCATTGGTTGAACTATTGAATACAACTCACGATTGGTTTTCTTTTGTGGCAAAAGACTGGCATTTTGACGCCATTTGTTGGTCAGTATCAGGCCATAACTTTACGAAGGCCACGGTCCGTTCGGAGCAGGAGGAACGCCAGTTAGAATGCCAATTTTAGTCAGGTTTAGAAGCCGGTGAATTTCTTAACTACGTACGTTTGCTGTCAGCTTTCTGATCCATAGCAGGTGTAAAATTGCGGCAGCGCAATATGCAAAGCACATGATGTTATAGTGCATGGGATTAGGTAGACACAAGAGGAGTGTCACCAACATGCAAAGCACATGATGTTATAGTGCATGGGATTACGGTAGACACAAGAGGAGTGTCACCAACATGCAAAGCACATGATGTTATAGTGCATGGGATTACGGTAGACACAAGAGGAGTGTCACCAACATGCAAAGCACATGGTGTTATAGTGCATGGGATTACGGTAGACACAAGAGGAGTGTCACCAACACGCAAAGCACATGATGTTATAGTGCATGGGATTACGGTAGACACAAGAGGAGTGACACCAACATGCAAAGCACATGATGTTATAGTGCATGGGATTACGGTAGACACAAGAGGAGTGTCACCAACATGCAAATTAAAATAAAAAAGTCAAAGGTGTAAACAAATCTCTTCTCAGCCAAGTTCGGTTTTCCTCTTTGAGAATAGGCTTCAACAGTGGTGACATCACTTCCCTCGTAATGACGAATAGTAATTTAGTGACTGGTTCTAAACTATCGAAACAATGGCGAACGCCCTTATGAAATACTTCACCGACGAGCATAAACTTTTATCCAGAGGAGAAAAACATTATCAATCTGATCATGTTTTGTCTTCTATACATTCAGATCATATGACAAATGAAAAAATTCTGATCAGCATGAAGAAAAAAAAGTACCGGTTTTCTTTGCTTAGAATCAAGCTGCTCGTTGCTTGGCGGACGTGACGTCAGACTATTAAATCGTATTGCAGACCAAATGATTTCCATTGGGCCTAAGCTGTCGAACGGACCAGTCTAACGTGTGTGGTGTCAACAGATGGACTGAAAACCGGTGTTAACATCCTTGACATAATCACATTCCCATACTATTTTGCTTTACTGGGCTGGCAATGTTGATGTGTGTAACGGTTGTAATGATTGCGTGCTTGCAAGTCATTTACCAATGACAACACTGACAGGAGATAGGACGAAGGAGAAAGAGTGTTCATTGCAACCTACATGAAAGTCTGTCTATTTAACTCAGATCAGAGATGCCAACCGTAACAAATATAGAAAATAGTCTGATGTCACGTCGCCCAGCAACGGCGAGCAGCGTGGTTCTAAATAAAGAAAATTTTTAATTTTTATTCTTCATGCTGGCTAGAACTTTTCATATGCCATGTGATCAGAATGTATAAAAGTCAAAATATGATTATATTTATAATGTTTTTATCCTCTGGATACACTTTTATGCTCGTCGGAGAAATAATATTTCGTAAGGGCGTCCGCCATTGCTCCGATAGTTTAGAGCCAGTTACTAAGTCACTATGCGTCATGACGAGGGAAGTGACGATATGACTGTTGAAGCCAATTCTTATAATGAAGTTGTCGATGCATCACAATAACGGTGATATGTTAGTGATGACGACGACGATGATGATGATGATGATGATGATGATGATGATGATGATGATGATGATGATGATGATGATGATGATGTCGATTGAGAAGCAAACAATAATAGATACCAAAACATGTGCAACGGAGCAACAAATATGAAAACAACACTTTAGTTTATTGCAGGAGCAACACCATTGTCAATAGATTTCAAAAATAACGTTAAAAATAGAGGGTTGGCACGTCGGTGCAGTTCTGTCACGTGGCGTGTGGAGAAAGATGTATCTTCTAGTCTTGGCAGATTGACAGGAGGATAAATGGTCGGTGGAGATGTATACCTAGAGACGTATGAAAGAATGTAAGACATTGACACGGTACGGGGCCAGTTTGGGAAGGATGCAAAACGTGGACGTACACATTGCAGACAAGTTCCGTAATGGCCACGAGTGTGGTCTCGTCCTTTCACATTCATTAATTATACAGGTTTCATTTGCCTTGCATTAACAAATAATGAATAAGTAAGCAAATAAATAGATAAATAAATAAATAAATAAATACAGAGTAACATTTGAAAAAAAAAAAAAGAAAAAGCTAACTCGAAGAAAAAAGACAACCAATTTTGTCAGCCGACGTCTAACGTTCCGTAATGGCCACGAGTGTGGTCTCGTCCTTTCACATTCATTGATTATACAGGTTTTATTTGCCTTGCATTAATAAATGATGAATAAATACATAAATAAATAAATAAATAAATAAATAAATAAATAAATAAATAAATAAATAAATAAATAAATACATAAATAAATAAATACAGAGTAACATTTAAAAAAAAAGAAAAAGCTAACAAGGAGAAGAAAGACAACCTATTTTGTCAGCCGACGTCTGACATTCCGTAACGGCCACGAGTGTGGTCTCGTCCTTTCACATTCATCGATTATACAGGTTTTATTTGCCTTGCATTAATAAATGATATATAAGTACGTAAATAAATAGATATATAAATAGATAAAGAAATAAATAAATAGATAAATTAATACAGAGTAACATTTTTAAAAAAAGAAAAAGCTAACTCGAAGAAAAAAGACAACCAATTTTGTCTAACATTCCGTAATGGCCATGCGTGTGTTCTCGTCCTTTCACATTCATTGATTATACAGGTTTTTATTTGCCTTGCATTAATAAGTGATTAATAAGTAGAGGCAGTTGAGATATGGGTGTATAGAATAATTTTGAGTCTATCATGGACAGATAGGTGTACGAACGAGGAAGTGTTGGAGAAGGTGAGAAAAGGAAGAATATTGATCGATACCATCAGAAAGAGGCAGTTACGGTTTCTGGGACATGTCGTGTGGAGTAGAGACGGAATAGAAAAGTTGGTAACTTCTGGGATGATCGAAGGAAAGAGAGCTAGAGGAAGACAAAGAATGACTTATTTAAATAACCTAAGATTGGCCAAATGTGATTTTAAAAGCAACACAGATTTCATGCGCACCGCAGAGGATCGTGATTCGTGGAGACAGCTGATCGGCAACGTGCTCAAGAGCACAAGCCACGGTGGATGATGAATAAGTACAGAAATATATAGATAGATAAATAAATAAATGCATTTTAAAAAAAAAAAAGAAAAAGCTAACTCTAAGATAAAAGACAACCAATTTTTTCAGCCGACGTCTAACTCCGTAATGGCCTCGCGTGGTCTTCTCCTCCTTAAGAGATAATATGAAGATGACGTCACTCGGGTCTTTGTTATTGCTTTTTGCCATCCCCGTTTATGAGTAATTTTCACTTAACTGTATTAACCAGACTATAAACGTTCAAGGTTACACGTAGTTTTGTGTGTTTGTCCGTTATACCCACGGATGGCAATGTTGTGAGCTTCTTAGCCGAGCGCATACGAGGTCTTATCTATACAGGTTTTATTTGCCTTACATAAATGAATGAATAGATAGATGATTTAATAAATAAATAAAAAGCTATAAGAAAATAGACAGCCAACTTTGTCAGCCAGTCCTCATTTAACGTTTTCGTTAAATTATTATTTCTGTAAAAGTTTGAAAGAACAGCTTCCAAATCCAATGAAACTTGAGAAAACGTCTATAGATAGAATGCTGATGACGTCACGCAATGACCTACTTTAGTTCCGGATGGCAAAAGAACTTGGCTGGCTTGTAAACATTGATGTGAAACAAGCTCTAGTCCAATTTTTAAAACGTGAAACGTGCCAAATAACTGCATAATCATCGGATGCACTAGAAGACAGGGTCGAGATGGAGTCAAAATGTTCAGGTTACCATCCATTAGGAAGACGAAGGACCCAAAAATAATAAATTTAACCTAGCGGAGACAGTTGCAGCGATCAGAAGAAAGGGATTTGGCGATGGCTCAAATCTAACTTGCAGCCACCGAGTTTGCAATGATCATTTTGTTAAAGGTAAGAATTGATGGATAAATTAAAATCTTAAATATTATATATACGATATGAATTAATTTTAATTATTGTGAACAAAGCAAGTTTACTTCGCTCCAACATCATCATGTAGCCATTGTGGGCCATGGCCATAGCATGTCACGGAGTTGGCGGCAACCGACCAAGGTCCTTGCCTTAATTTCTGACGTTGCAAGTTTATGATTTAGTAAATATGTGTTTTATTCTTTTTCATGGAAGAGAAATCAAATCAAAAATTTCAAACTCGGTGGTCTAACAAAATCTACGGAGAGATTTTTCACCGATGTGACTTTTCTATGCGAAACTCCGAAGTTGGAGAAATCATCTGACTCATCTCAGACTCAGATGTAATCTGTAGTCTGTAGGCGGTCTAGAAGGAATCATTTTAATTTTATGGTCCATACACGGTCCGGATGGATGATCTTTTATTTGTTGTGTTTAGTTATCAGATAGGACCATGAATATTTCATGCATTTCTCGTGCAACATACTCTAAATCAAAACCAAATGCCTCATTACCGATAGTGATAGGGCTACTTTCGTTTTCAAGATTTGGCTTTTATGAGATTAGGAAGTCTTTCACTGTTGTTCTGATCATTCATTTTAGAATTATAATGTTCCAGTTTATAACTTATGCTTTGTCAAGATTATTTTATTGTGCATTTTAAAAACATGTTCTCCATTTGAAGAAATATTAAAAGTAAGGTTGCGTTTTTCTTAAGTTTTTTCTTTCCGTTCCTCCGTTGGTGGTGTATTGTAAAGTAACACGAACAAACTGCTTTTCTACACCGCTGTTGGACATGTAAATGCTAGTTTTTGACAGAAGTTTAACACGCTGCTTAGTGATTGCCAGTGTCAGTTTATAATGATAGTAATGATTATTTTTTTTACTGACAAAATTAATATAATAATTATTATTATTTTAAATTTTAATCCAAAGAAAGAAACAATCGACCTCTATCAATCCACTAAAATGACTTTTCATAATTTTCATAGTTAGAAACTAATTTTAACTCAAGGTGAGGATTAGTTATAATGTTTCGTATAGTCATTGAATTAGGGCCTTCATATGGAATTTTTCCCAAATATGACAATAATAATAATAAAAAAATTTCAATTAAAAAAAATTGTCCTTTGGGATCCCGATACTTTAATTGCAGCTATGTGGTATAGTTATCACCGTCATTTTGGAAGGATTAGGGTTCCAGACCCGTTCTGAGCAGTTGAGTCATTGGGAAAGGAACTTTATTCACATTCTCTCACCATACTCAGGCATAAATTGGGTAACTGGCTTTTAACATAGGCCTGTAAATTTGCCGGCATTTCTGGCAATTTCGATCTGCCGGAACAAAAAATTAATTAAAATACTTTTTCATTTTGTTTAACAGCCTATTGAATTGGTAAAATTCTAAGAAAATATTCTGGGAAATGGGGATTTTTGCTCATGTTATTGAAAAAGCTTCAGCTCGAGGATTTTCAGGCAAGTTTTTCAGGGGGCAGATGCAGGCCTGTTAAACAGCATTGTCTCTTTCCGGAAAAAATGTAATATCGCCTAACAAGCGCCATGTCTCGACCTGCATGTAAAGTCTTGCTGTTAATAATAATAATAATGGTATAGATTTATAGTGCGCCAAACATCCCTTCATCAGGAGGGCTCTGGGCGCAAAACATAGATTAACGTAATCATAAAGCCCTAACACAGTACACGAACAACGCTAATTATACACATAATCAAAAGAAAGCCTGTCGGAATAAGAATGTCTTCAATCGACGCTTGAATTCCTCTAGTGAAGAAGTGTTGGCTATAAACCCCTTGCAAAGCGCTTTGAACAAATTTTCATTTCATGGAAATTGCACTATATAATTGTTCTACCCTTGTTCTAATTTGACAAAGCTTGATGTAAATTTAACGGAAAGCTTAAGGATTGTAAAAAAAAAAAATTTAAAAATTGAGCTTTATATTATAGCGCAATATCCACTAAATGTGCTCAAAGCGCTTTACAAGGGGTCCCTGGTCAACAGCAACATTTAACATGTAGAACGGGACATGACGCCTTTTAGGCGACACTACAATTTTTCGGACAAAGAAAATGCTGTAAACGGCCAGGTATTCATTTTACACCTGAGTACGGTGAGAGAATGTGAATAAAGAGCCTTTTCCAAGGACTCAACTATGCGTCGAGCGCGAGGCTCGAACCAATGACCTTCCGATCCAAAATCGAGTGTCATACCACTAGACCACATAGCCACACAAGGACCAGGACCAGATTGTAATAGGCAAGAAATGACGTAATATATTTCAACAATCAATTTTTTTGCCTTTACAGGAAGGCCAGCATCACTGCTTGATGAAACTGATCCTGATTGGGTTCCAACGTTAAAGCTTGGACATGGGGCAGAGAAAAAAACAGACCATTACTCATGTCTTAAAGATAGGAACAAACGCAATGACTGCAGGCAGCAACGGCTCTAGTTGAACAATCAACAATTGGAGAAACTAGCTCAATCATTGACCATGTAAATGTAAGTGTATTGATTGTATCTGCTTAAAACAATATTTATGTAGGCATGATATCTCTTCCTACATGTTAATGTTAATGTTTCTGTTGGCTTGGGACATCTTGTAGAGTGCTTTGGGTGGATATTGCATGCGCTATATAAAAATAAAAGCAGATCTCACTCTCAGGAAATTTAATAGGTCCAAATCAAGCAATTTTTGGGGGGTAAAAAGTGAGATTAGCAACGTTTGTGCCGTTCATTACACTTTAAGGTCATTGCATTGCCAGTTGAAAGGAAGTTGAATAGAGAGTGAAAAGATTGTAGATCTATGCACATAACAATAGACAAAGGGCACAAAATCATATTTCATATTGTAAAGTTAAGACACAAATCTATGACTATGAGGAATGTAATAAGACAAAGGGGAATAGAGCACATATCAAGTGACTTCATTTGCTCATAAGGTATGTAAGGAATGCCTGTCTGGTGAGCCAGTAATGAAGTCAAAAGTTTGTCCAAATTGTTGGTGCAAGAACTGACATCAAAAGTTTTTTTTCAAATAACCAGACTGTACAAAAGCTTACATGGTTGAGTTTTAAGACTTTTAACTTCAGAGATAATAAATAACTGAACAAAAACCATCACTTCATTTGAATCAAAAGCTTTGTCTTTATTATGTTGATTAATTTTGTTTTATTGAATGAATGGGCAATGACAATTAATAAAAGAGGAAGATCCATTAAATTTGAGGGAAATGAAATGAATACTATTGTGAGCATGTCCTTCTATGCTATGGATAGGTTGCCTTTTAGGATAGTTCATACAAAATTAGAAAATCCTGAAGGTTTTTGTCTTTGACTATAGCGTTACAAATTTTAAAAATATAGATTCTCTTTATTCACCTCTAGGGAAAATTTGTTTTTGGAGTCTATTCTAAAGGGAGACTGAAATAACCCAGCCATTGCCGCAACACAGCGCCACAAACTGAGCTAGGGCTGAGGTGACTTGCTCAAGGCCACACAACGTAGTGACAAAGTGTTCTTATGATGAGATAGATAGAATTAAATGAGTTCACCCATATTGATTTATTCCTCAATTATTAAGATCTGGGAGGAAATGTTTTATTAACCTTAGCTAAATGAATATATTAATATTATAGTCTACATGTTATTTTTAATTGTCATTTCATTGTGGTAAAAGGCAATCTGCACAAATCAGCAGAATGACCAATCAAACGTTTTTTTACAGAAGCATGTACCTATTCCCTATGTACGTATGTACAAAATACACACGCTGGCAACAAATTAAATTTAAAAAATTAATAAATTATATGGCATAAAAGAAAAAACAAACATTCCCAGAAATGTAAAATATTATGGGCTAAGTTTGTCCATTTTTATTGGTTATAGCTAGCGGTATCTACAAGAAGTTGATGGTTAGGTGCAGCGCTTGTAACACTCAATGGAATTTCCCGTGTAGAGAAAACATATATGTGTGTTTTTTGTATACTGGTGTAGG
Source organism: Berghia stephanieae (assembly GCF_034508935.2). NCBI lineage: Eukaryota > Metazoa > Mollusca > Gastropoda > Nudibranchia > Aeolidiidae > Berghia > Berghia stephanieae. Next base: position 102,321,390 of record NC_088362.1, on the reverse strand, counting down.
AAATACAGTTCTTATTTTTTTTCTTTTTTTGGCGAAGGCCAATAATTGCCCGAACATTACAGTACAGCAGATTTTCTGAGCATACATAGTTTGATTCCACAGGTGATAGAATTACATTTAGTTTTTAAAATATTTGCGTGTTACTTGTAGAGTTTGTAAATAAATAGTTTTAGAATTTTTAGGTTTGCCAGTAATTTTGTGCTCGATGATAAATATTTAACATTTGCTGTACGGAGCAATGGTGATCCACAACTCTATTTTTTTAAAAGAATAGATTTCCACATAAATATGCCAAACCATTTTGGAATTCATCATAAGGTTCAGGCACTATTGGCATTTGAAGTTGAAGTCAAAGAAAATCTTTAAAAAAAAATTATTTTGACCTGTAAAATGAATGACTTGCGTATTTGAGGAAATGGGGCTTAAGTTTTCTTTGTTTTCAAACATATTAAAATATTAAAATTAAAATTCCCAGTGACACGATAGACGCCAGAGGTGGTAGGTCAATAATGTACTATTTGCTCTATGTATTAACTTAATCTTGGTATTTCTTTTACAGGATTGTGAAGACAGACATTTCAGGTTCCCATCTTGATGCTGAGCAGAAAGCACTTGTCGACACACGGAGTCCACTATAACCCAATTTTTGGGAATGGCGAACCTGAAACGAAAAGAAAGCAGTCAGACTTTTTATTCATTCTTTTCCAATAATGCTTGATTTTATATACCTTTGTAATCCTTTTCATTCTTTTCATTAGACTAATACATGTGTTAAACATTTTTACTTTTGCCCGAAATGTTTGTGAAAAAATTGTACTAGTTGTAGTATTACTTCTGTTACCATTATTATATAGCAATGACTATGAAAAATGTTTTTTTTTTCTCTATTTGAAGAAAATTTTTGTCTAAAATCCAAGCCCTATCTCCACTGAGTAAAAATGTTTTTGAATTTTGAAAATCCATTCATAAATAAACAAGATACAGTTTTAAAGGTGTCATTTATTTGGATGACCCGCAAAGAGGAAAAACACGCGAAAATATGGGACGCTTTTTCGGCATTTTTTTTTTCGACCTTTGGTTGTATCTTGCGTAATAAGTGGATTAAAAGATTGAAACTTGAAGAGCAAATTAGGATGGTGTTTTGTAAAATATGGGAAATGTACTCGTCATATTCATATGAAATTTTACAACCAAAAAGAAGAAATGTTCATGTATTACCTTGTCAGCGACAAAACCTCCACGCCCGGTAGTTTTAGAAATATTTTACTCCAAAGAGTAAAAATCTATTTTTAACGGTCTTCTGGTAATCGCACGAGTTTTGTCGCTTGACATAATCTAAAATGACCTTTTTTCTAACAGTGTGCCAACTTTCAGTCATATTCATAGATAAACAGCGTCGAAATTAATTTTTTTAAATAGCATATACGAAACGGCTTCGTCCCATATTTTGACGCGAATTCGGGCACTTCGTGAGCGAAAAAGAGGCCCAAAGATTTGTGCGGGATAGTCATTGCTATATTATATGTTCTGCAATAATATTCAAAACCTAATAATATTTTTGAATTGGCAAATAAAATAGAAATCCATTGTATATTTAAACATGAAGTTGGAGCACAATAAAGAAAATAAAGTACTGTAATGACTTTTTTAAAAATTTGTTTTATCCGTTGCTTTTGTAATTTGATGGTGAATGCTTGACTGAGTTCTCATTTTTCTACCCTGGGTGTGGGGTCATTGACCTTCCTTTGTGGGCAAGGTCATTATTGCTTTCTTCACCCCCCTATGTCTGTATTCCTTTTTCAGGTAGCTTTCTATCTTTGTTTTGGAATAAGATTACATGCTTTTTTTCCCTGTCCTTAGATGAGAGAGTGACAAATGGATGTAAATTTATTTTGTAAATTTATAATCAACATTTTATAAACAATAGACTGGGTGGGGTCTTTGACTTCCCATGGTGGCAAGAGGGCATGCTGTGTCCTCTATCCCTTATATTGTTTTCCAAGTTTCTTTATGTCCTTGTCTTGGAATGAGATTACTTGGTTTTGTCCTTTCCCTTGCCGGAGTCATTGGCTGAGAGAGAAACAGTCAAATGAATATTGTTGGTTTTGGGAAAAAAAAATAAATTTTTGTCTTGTAAATCAGTTCGCGTAAAATTTTTTTATTATATTATATATATATATATATATATATATATATATGTGTATATATAATATGGGGGGCGAAGTGGCCGAGTGGTTAAGGCAGTGCACTGTGATCCGGATGACCCAGGTTCGAGCCCCGCTTCAGGCACTTTCGTTTTTTTTCCTTGAGCAAGATTATTAACCCCCAATTTGCTCACTTGGACAACATGGGTGATTCCTGTTGACATCAGACATCTTGTTTGATGAGTTATCTATATTCCTTCGTGGAATGCCTAGGCGACGATATCTTATGATATCGCTGCGCAAAAGGCATAACGTAACTTAATATAATATAATAAAAAAATAATACGTGAACGTTTGAGTGTATTCCTCTTAGGGGGGACCTGTGCTTGTGTCAGGATGAGACTTTTGGGTGTTATCAGACTTAGTACACTGATAGCATTCTCTTGGAATCTACATTTGTTCCTCTTTGTCTTACTTTTCTTGTGTGCTTTTAATTGTAAATCTGGAAATTTTTACAATCCCATTTTATTCCTTTTTACTGGTGCTGAAATGTGTCGCAAGTGCAGTAAAACCCTTAAATCAAACATAAACATTTGAGTGTATTCCGTCTCTGGATGGAACTGTTAGGCGATCTCAAAACTAAGCACATTAATAACTTTGATCTACTTCTGCTCTGTATTTGATCCAAGCCCATTTTTCTTACTACGTATTTCGCAACAGCTTTTAATTGTGCTGAAAATGACCTGATAGTGTCGCAAGCACCAAAAGTAGTCCATCAGAACCATTAGGTCTATAGAGCCAGATTTCATCCCAGTTTCTATAGTGTGAAAATAATAACTTGTTACCCTTCAAATAGGGCGCTTTTCTATTGCCAAATTACTGCTGGGTGTACAAAAATAAAAGAAAGGGGAGGGGGTGGGGTCTTAATTTCATCTAGGATATATCTCGGTCTCTTTGATTGTGAAATGGGTGCTCTACCAACTGAGTTAACGGGACTGCCATGAGTCGCAAAACCATTTAAACGTTATGTCCGAACACACTGACTGAGCAAATGTGAGTAAAGAGGCTTTTCCAAGGACTCGACTGAGTCTCCCATAGTAGAACTTGAACCTATTAAAGAAGTTTCTTATTTCTTTTTTTTTTAAAGTTATTCATATTCTAGTTCAAGAAAATTCATTGTAATGAATATAGCCATGTGTTAAAAACCGCTATATCGTATTATCAATCCTGCATGGAGTAATATAAATAAATGTAGTAATCAAAATAATAATATGTAATAACAGTAATAATAATCATAGAAGTGAGATGAAAACGGGGGGGGGGGGGGGGGGGGGGGGGGGGGGGGGGTTACCTTAGCAGCTAGTACCACTTTCCCACAGCTAGGAGGCTTAAACCATTTTACATCCGTCACCCATCCATTGTAGGCCTGATTATAAGTAGTCAGTCCCCTGTAAGCCTGAAAAAAAAAATTGTGGCAATGGAGGTAATATTATTCACACTTAGTTAACAACAGTGAATTAAATTTGCTGTGAAATGTGGAGTACTCATCTGAAAGGTTATTAGAATTATTCAGAGAGACACAATTCCATAACTCAACATCAGCCGTGGGGCTAAAAATTATATAGTTTGGGGATTGAGTAAAATATCGAATAAAAAGTAGTCATTCAATGGAGCCGAAGTTTAACCTGGTTTGAAAAGCGCGAAACGGACCATAGTAATTGCTACCCTTTAGATAGGACTCTAGTCTATGTCAAAGTACTTTCCGCTAGATCTAACAGACTCAGCTACCCAATCACTGCTGGATTGACAAGGGGAGTGGGATTAGAAAAAAAAATATTCACTCGGGATCAAGCTCAGTCCCTTGGAATGGGGTGGGGCTTTTAAAACAGTCTTATGTGCATGATGTTTTGTTACTGTATTAATCAGTTTGATTTGGACGCGGGACCACATTGATTTCATAGTCATTGCCTGCCCTGGTGTTTTTAATTTAAATTATTATTTATAATCTTTTGTGAATTCGGAGGAATTCATCACCTTAAAGGCAAAATAGTTGAAATTTGAATGTAACCACAAAGACTCATTGATCCACTACTTAGACTGACTTAACTTAGACTAAACTTACTAAGACTAAGACTAAGATGATCACGACTCGTGAAGCAGGTCATATCATATTAATATTCCCGTGTCAGGTTCGACATATCTGTCTTCTGTGATTTTTTGAGAATAAATCTTACAATTAGCCGTGAATGGTGTAACATAGTATAGGTATAGCATAGGGAAACGATTAAATAATACAGACTTACCGTGAAATGTGTAGACCGTGTAGACAGAAACTTGTGGTCGTGACGAGGTAGTTCGCTACATCAAACGATGAGACTGGCTGTAGTTCCTAAAGATTATGGCACCAGTCGTGTTCACAAATGGCATAGGGGTCTACATCATTAACGGGAATTTTAAAAAAAAATATTTATGTCTAGAACCAGAAAAATATGGAAGATTATCGACAGAAACTAATATTTTACTATTCTACTCCATTGTCTTCCATTGCTTTCTGCCAGCCGGAAGTAAACTTCCACTCCGATCAGCTGTTTAACCGCATACTATCTATAGCAAGATATGAAGTGAGTAGAAAAGTGCCAGAAGACAATAGAGAATAAAAAATTTTTTTTCGCGGCGGTGGTGGGGTTTGAACCTGCGACCTTATTGGTACGACAACTCCGCCTGGCAGGTGAGAGCGTGGCTCTACCGTGTGAGCTATCCACGAACACAAAAATATTCGTTTCAAACCCAAAGTCATTTCTAGATCCCTCTCTCACCCACTTCTTGAGATCGCCGATTCGTTCACCACCATCGCGAAGTAATTTTGACCAGCAGTTAAGCTTAATAGCCAATATTCTCATCACAAACATATAACATAGAAACGATTGAGACATGGAGTATGCTCCGGTGTATGGGGTGAATTTTTAATTCAGAAAAGTGAGTG
>NC_088362.1:102291263-102311263 GCF_034508935.2 Berghia stephanieae | reverse complement strand
CGGAAGAGTAGGGTCCCTTGATTAGACGTCATCTTACAGAGAGAACGTCAATTTGGTTTTGAAGTGTCTCAAGCCGCTTTCGCCGGAAGCGAGGACGAGAGACGCATGCGCACAACCAACATGACGTTCTCTCTCTAATAACTTGTCCGCCGGTGACGTCACAGACTATGGGTGACGTCCAATCAAGGGACGCTACTCTTCCGCTAATCTCATTCCCTCTAGCGGGACGGATAGATGACACAGCAAGTGATCTCCTGCCCACAATCAGAGGTGAAAAGTCCCCACTCGGATAACCAGGCTGTGGCCTAAGAAGAAGTTTATGTTTTTAAGTGTTTTACAGCGCTTGCGACACATCTAGGTCATATCAGAACCAGTAAAAGGGAAGAAAATGGGATAGTAAAAAGTTCTAGAATTACAATTAAAGTACACAAGAAAAGGGAAGACAGGGGAATTTAGTTCAAATAGGAAACAGATGTAGATTCCAAGAGCACACTATCAAAGTACTTAGTTTGAGATCACCTAAAAGTCTCATCCAGGCACAAGCACAGGACCTTACGAAGAGGAATACACTCAAAAGTTTACAAATCATATATAATATGTAAATAAAACATAATACAGCGCATAACAGAGAGATGATTTACCATGAAAAAAATATCATCTCCCAAAACTAACTATAAATTTGACTGTTTCCCTCCCAGCCAGGGTATCCGGTCAGGGCCAGGACAAAACCAAGTACCTCATTCCAAGACAAAGACAGAAAGCATGTTGGAAAGAAGATAAATGGGGATAGAAGACACAGTAAGTGCCTCCCTGCCCATTATGGGAGGTTAGGAACTCAGGAACCCCACCCAGATATAGGCAGAAGACACAGTAAGTGCCTCCCTGCCCACTATTATAGGTAGAAGACAGTAAGTGCCTCCCTGCCCATTATGGGAGGTCAGGAACCCCGCCCAGATATAGATAGAAGACACAGTAAGTGCCTCCCTGCCCATTATGGGAGGTTAGGAACCCCAAGAAGGGACAACGGTCTTCCGCCTAAGGGGGAATTCTACTCACCGCACGTCCATCTCTAAAATAAAAGTAAAAAGATCATAGTAAGACTACATTGCGAAAGCAAACATTTATTTAAATACATGGTAGGTAGAAGTAATTATTATAAGTAATGGTTTTCATTCGACACGGCAACAATGACAAATTCCATGAAAACAATACAAGTCTTATCATAATGCAATCAAAGATATATGAACAGGTTTACACATAAAAACCACCTCACCATAAATAAACGTATTATTATTATTCTGCCATTCAACAATTTAAGTGTGATTCTTGGAATAATGCTTTTATCACATATAACAAATAATACGTAGGTACTCCTTGGGGAAGGCATTTTCGAACTTCCTCTCTTAGATTTAAAGTGGGCATATATCCATCTTTTGTTTTTGTTTTCTTGTTCTTTTTTTTTTTTTTTCAAAGGCTTCACGGCGCATGCGACAGATTTAGGTCATTTCAGCGCCCGTAAATAAAAAAAGAAGAAAATTGGATAGTCAAAAAATTCTAGACTTACAATTAAAAGAACATGAGAAAAAGTAAGACAAAGGGCATATGGGAATGGTCCATAAAGGGGAACAGATGTAGACTTTGAATCCAAACATATACTGTCAGTTACTTAGTCTGAGATCACCTAAAAGTCTTGTTTTGTTTTGTTTTGAAGGGTTTTACGGCGCTTGAGATACAGCAAAATGGAAGAAAATGGGATGATAATAAAGACAGTATAGATTTACAATTGAAAAGTAAGACAAAGGGGAATGGTTCAAACAGGGAACAGATGCATATCCAAGAGCACACTAACAGTCCTACTTAATTTGAGATCACCTAAAAGTCTCATCCAGACACAAGCACAGGTCCCCACTAAGAGGAATATACTCACATGTTTACAAATCATATGTTTAAAATAAAATGTTTAACAGAACATAACAGAGAGATGATAGACAAGGGAAGAAAATATCATCTCCCAAAACTCTTAACTATACAATTGACTGTTTCTCTCCCATCTAAAAATTACGACCAGGTCCAGGACAAAACCAAGTAATCTCATTCTAAGAGGACAAAAAAAAAAAAACAAAACAAAAAAAAAAAAAAAAAATAAAAAAAAAAAAAAAAAACAACAAAACAAACCCAAAACCAATTAACAATCAAACAAACAAAAAAAAACCCATCAAGTTTTCTTTTCCTACAAAGAAAAGACAGTAGACAACAAAGAAAAGCATTTAAAAAATCGAATCTCAATACTGGAGCGAGGAGGGGGGGGGGGGGGGGGTACACTAGCCACCCTTTTAGTTATAGATAATATCGGCGTTGAAAAGGAAGACATAATATGGGTTAAGCTCAGATTGACAACAGAAGATCCTTGAGTAATCCATACATGTGTCGTGTTTAAGACCACCTGGGTGTCCAACTGAGACACTTTTATCTTTGTCTCTAAGGATTTTACGGCGCTTGCAACATATTGAGGTCAACTATAACTATACATTCAACTGTTTCCCTCCCAGCCAAGGACTCCGGCCAGGGTCAGGTCAAAACTTAGTAATCTCATTCCACGACAAAGACAGAAAGCAATTAGAAAACAGATACAGGGGGATAGAAGACACAGAAAGTAACTTCCTGCCCACTATGGGAGCAACTGAGATACTAACAAGGGATCCAATCACAATAGGTACATACAGATTGTTAGAAAATGGATATCAATAAGTGAAAAATTAGCTTATTAGATAGAGATATTTAACAAGGAAAAATATATCTCGTATCCATCAAATAGATGGTGGGTCCCACGGTGAAGGATAGGAGCAAACGGTAATGAATGAAATCCCGGGGTCATAAAGGACCCATATGGGGAAATCAAGGGCCTGGAAGTGGAAGGAAAGTCAAAAGACAAGAAGGGAGAGTGACAGGCTCACAATGTCAAAGTGATAATAAGCTGCTAGAAGCTGGGGACTGTAAAAAGTAATAAACAAAAATACATTACTTTAAAACCAGACAGATGTGTTGTTTTTGTTTTTAGGGGTTTTACGGCGCTTGCAGCACATTTAGGTCATATCAGCCCAGTAAAAAGGAAGAAAATAGGATAGTTAAAAGTTGTAGAATTAAAATTATAGCACCCAAGAAAAGGTAAGACAAAGGGGAATTGGTTCAAATAGGAAACATGTAGATTCCAAGAGCACACTATCAAAGTACTTAGTTTGAGATCACCTAAAAGTCTCATTCAGACACAAGCACAGGACTCCACTATGAGGAATACACTCACATATTTACAAATCATACGTAAACAAAACATAATACAGTGTAAAACAGAGAGATGATTTACAAGGAAAAAAAATATCATCTCCCAAAACTAACTATACATGTGATTGTTTCCCTCTCAGCCAGGGTCAGGACAAAACCAAGTAATCTCATTCCAAGTCAACGACAAAAGAAGGAAAGCATGTTGGAAAACAGATGCAGGGGGATAGAAGACACAGTAAGTGCCTCTCTGCCCACTATTATAGGGGGTCAAGAACCCCACCCCGCCAAATATTTATCTGCCATCCATCTGGTTTTAAAGTAATGTATTTATGGTTTTATTGTTTTTGTTGTTGGATGAAGAAGGGTTTTGAGCCCGAAACGTTCAGTGATGGGTACTTTGGAAAGCCGAGTACATCACAAGAGGAAATCATGATTCACTGGGGATGTCAAGACTCCTTATAAAGGTACGTCGAGACAAGACAAGAAGGAAAGTCAATGATCACCAAGTGGATAATGTTGAAGTCCATAGAAATGTTGAAGGCCCGCAAGGGAAAGCTGGGACCCCTATGTATTGATTGAAATCTTGAGGAATATCAATTATAATTAAGAAATGTCCATGTGCCTGAAAACTTTATCATAAAGAAAATGGAAAACAAAAAATCCAACTACAACCAAAAACAAAACAAAATCCACCAACAAAACAATCAAAAACAAACAAACCAAAACAACATATAACAGAACAAAACAAAATATAATCATATGATTAAATATAATATAATTATTATAATACAACTGTTGTATAAATGCTGGTGTTATCATGAAAGAAGCAAATAAATACTACACGTTATGAGCACTTTCAAACTAGATTAAACGAATACATAAATAAAAGCGATATAAGTACAAATCAATATAGATTTAATAAATTATATATACAACAATAACTGGAGAGAATGAAAAAAAAATCTATTACAAACGCAACAAGGGTTCAACTAGGGAACATGTGTAGATTCCAAGAACACACTATCAGTGTACTTAGTTTGAGATCACCCAAAAGTATCATCCAGACATAAAAATACAGGTCCCCACTAAAGAGGAATATACTCTAACGTTTACAACCAATATAGATATCTATATCGAAAAAAAAAATGTAACAGTACATACATAACTGAGAGATGATTTACAAGAAAAAAAAATATCATCTCCCAAAACTATAGCTATACATTTGACTGGTTCCCTCCCGGTCAAGGATTCTGACCAGGGCTAGGACAAAACCAAGTAATCCCATTCCAAGACAAGGACAGAAAGCAAATCGGGAAATGGATATAAGGGGATAGAAGACACAGTGTGACATCCAGCAAACGTGGATAAGTACTTCTGTTCACAAAAATAAAAACATTTAATTTTATTTATGAATTAGACGTCTACAATAATTTTAAAAAATTAATTACCACCCCCGCAGCCCCCCCCCCCCAAAAAAAAAACAACAAAAAACAAAAACAAACAAACTGACCAGATCTAATCGACTCGGTTAAGCCAACCAATTTTGGATGGACTGAGAAGTAAAAAAAAAAAATTGACTGCATGTTAGAACCGTCGGGAAACCCTTAGATTTGATGTTACTTTACTTGAAGTGCTCAAAAGTACACTGAATTATTCAAGTATCTATATTCAATCAAACTTGGATACGAACTTGACTTGAAATCAGATACACTCAGTCTGTTGTCTTTGCTTTTTCTTTTTAAAGAAATATTGTTTACAATAGATTGGTCTGCTTTCAATTCCATTCCCTTATAAAAATGGACACAACATGGCTGACACCTCATGATAAGACCGAAAAGGAAAAGGAAAACGAAACAGTCACAGGTAGTTACTATAATTAAGTTGTACACATGTAATATGCTCACTAAAACAATTTTCTGACCCCTCTCACAACCCTTCCCCCCCCCCCTCCCAAAAAAAAAACAAACAAACAAACAGAGACGTAACAATTCTTTGAAAATCCACGCTAAACAAAACAATTTAACAAACAAATAAGGATTGGTGATCGATGTAAAATGTACACGTAATGGTAAAATGATAATTGCTGATATGTCAAAGAATTAAGTGTGAATTTCCTGTAAATAGCTGTATGATTATAAAAACCTTAAGATAATGTTTGTTTTTGTTTTTAAGGTTTTACGGTGCTTGTGACACATTTAGGTCATATCAGTACCAGTAAAAAAGGAAGAAAATGGGATAGTAAAAAGTTCTAGAATTACATTTAAAGTTTAAAGCACCCAAGAAAAGGGAAGACAAAGGGGAAATGGTTCAAATAGAAAACAGATGTAGATTCCAAGAGCATACTAGCAAAGTACTTAGTTTGAGATCACCTAAAAGTCTCATCCAGACACAAGCGCAGGTCCCAACTAAGAGGAATACACTCAAATGTTTACAAATCATATAATATAATATGTAAACAAAACACAATAGAGTGCATCACAGAGAGATAATTTACAAGGAAAAAAATATCATCTCCCAAAACTCTTAACTATACAATTGACTGTTTCCCTCTCAGCCACGGCCAGGACAAAACCAAGTTATCTCATTCCAAGACAAAGACATTAAGGATGTTGGAAAACAGATATAGGGGGATAGAATACACAGTAAGTACCTCCCTGCCCACTATGGGAGGTCAGGAACCCCACCCAGAACCTTAATATATATATTTTAAAAAAACTGTCAAATAGTAGACCGATACTTAAACAATTCACAAGGACAATCACCGTGTTGTATAATTTTGATTATGATAGTGGGTAGAATTTAACACGAGTGATATGATATATGCAATTATTCAATATTTATAAGTAATGATTACCCTATATATATATATATATAATATATATTATATATATATATATATATATATATATATATAATATATATAATATATATATAGGCTCACCAAAAACAAAACAAAAACAAAGTAAGAGCATCTTTGAACTACAAAAATCTGAGGAGTTGTGTCAGATAAAGTCGAAAATCTTTTAACTACATTATCAGTGTCAACACTTCTTTTTTGTTTTTTTTTCAATATTCAATTCCATAATGTAGAGTCTCAAATAAAAGTTTCCTGTAATCAAAGCCATCAAAGGCTCATGGAGCCGGAGTTTATCGTGTTAAATGAACAGAAACAACGGCTTGCTATTCTTATTAATATCAAATAACAAATTCTTGGATTTATAGAAACCAAATACAAAAAAAAAAAAAATAAATAAACAAAACTCAAAAACACCCCCCCCCCCCCCCAATAAAAAATAAAGAAAATCAATATATCATCTCAACCTGTACAAAGTCAAGAAAACTGTTAAATAACTCTTAATTTATGTTTTGCATTGCCCGAAACATTTTTGTCATCAGCAATCTAAAAAGAAGGAAGATGATGAGATGGTATGGCATTTGAGATCGAGGGTTTATCTGGGATAAGACGAGAGATACTACTTCAAACAGAACAGAAGCAGACTGCTTTAAAATCTCACCGAAACAAGCACTGGACACCTGCTAAAAGGGATGTATCTGAATACTTACAATACTAATATCAAATATGTCCAACCCTTAAGGAGAGATGAATTACAAGATATAAAATCGTATTTTCCATGAACCACTACATCAAACTACTTCGAGGTGAGCTGTGAGATTTGTACTTACTTCAAACTTAACCATTTAACCCTCTAATAACAAAAAACAAAACAAAAAAAAAAACCCCTTAAAAACCTGCTTATTTTGATATGGAGAAAACTACAAAAACTTTGAATAAATAAATTTTACACTTTTCTTTGTCGTAAAATATTAACATTCAAATTTCATAAATAAGTAGTAAAAAGGTAAAAAAAAGAAACTAAGTTAGATATCAACAATACACTATTTATTAATATAATTATATTGGAATTAAATTATTTCACTAAATCCTAAAGTTGTTTTCACTCCATTTTTTTCTGTATTTTAACTACAAAACAGGAAGTCCTTGAATCGCATCAGAAATCAGAAAAGTAATTCAATATCAATAAGGGCTTAACAAAGGGACAAAACCCAGTATATACTTTTCAACACAGAAAACCCATTGTCAATTAAAATAAAATCAAGATCATTTATGCAGTCAAAGTCACGGCCATTTACAGTTGTGGAGTAGTCTGAGATAGGTTTCCACCTATGCGTTCATATTTGCAAGTCTGTTAATCGAACAATGTCATGGTCTTGTTTTAACATTGCTGAAATAAATTAAAATTAAAAAATTGAGCTTTATATAGCACAATATCCACTAAATGTGCTCAAAGTGCTTTACAAGGGGTCCCTGGTCAACAGCAACATTTAACATGTACGACGGGCCATGCCGCCTGTTAGGCAATATTCCATTTTTTCGAACAAAGACAATGCTGTTAACAGCCAGGTACTCATTTTACACCTGAGTACGGTGAGAGAAAGTGAGTAAAGAGCCTTTTCCAAGGACTCAACTATGCGGTGAGCACGAAGCTCGAACCCAGGACCTTCCGATCCGAAAGCGAGTGTCATATCACAAGACCACATAGCCGCACATGGAGAAATGGAGAATATTTTATGTGCATCGGTTTGAGAGGATTTCCATTACAACTATTACACATGACACAGGTGTCTACACATGTGTACTTATTGTTGTCAGCTCATTGTTGTAAAGGGAATACCTTCAAATCAACGCAAAAAAAATGTCCATGACAAAAATGTTAACCGACCCAATAATTTCATTTGGATATCAGACTTGCAAATATTATGTGCACATCGGTTTCTACCAATCAAAATTAATTATGATATGATCAATCAAAAAAGAAAAAATTCCAGCATTATAAAACCAGCAAATAAAAACTAAAATTCTATAACTATTAGTAACTAATCATGTCAAAAGAGTATTATATTGAATTTTAAGCTCAACTTTAAACATTTGAGTGAAAATACAGGCCTTTATGGAGGGGAGCGAGGTTTGTTTCTTAAACTTCAAAATTTTAAAATTTACTCAGTCTGATCATTTTGACTTTAAACCAAGTTTACATCATTTAATTCACTTCAGCAAAATACCTGATTTGAAAACAAATGGCTCTTTGATAAACAAAACAAAGAACTGAAATGAACATTAACTCACTCAATCCTAGAGATTTTTGCCACTTTTCAAAATTGGAAAAAATGTATTAAAATGAGCATGTGCAAAGATAATTTTATTCAACTACCATTACCATGTAAAAACTAAAAACATTAGCTTTGATACTACGCCTATAATTTGTTTCAGAAAAATGTAATAAAAAGGCATGGGATAAAAGTAACCCCGGTAAACTACGGATATAGTCGGTGTTAGGGTTGACTGAGTTAACAAAATTCACCTCAGAGGCTGTAACTCAATACTTTGAGACAGATCCTCCTGAAAATCTATAAAGATATAATATCATCTAATTTTTTGTTCTTATTGAAAAGTACACCATCATAAACAAAGAGGGTCAAAAACATGAAGGAAGTGGAAGTGGATTAGGTAGAACTAGAGTGTCTTAGAATCTTTTAGGATTAGTGTGTCCGTCATAGTCACTGCAAATTATTTATCTAAGGATTGGTGTGCCTGCCATAGTTACTGCAAATTGTTTAGCTAAGGATTGGCAACAGATGGGTAGTATAATTATTGTGCAGCTATGTGGTCTTGTGGTATGACACTCGCTTTCGGATCGGAATGTCGTGGGTTCTAGCCTCGCTCGGTGCATAGTTGAGTCCTTGGAAAAGACTCTTTACTCGCATTCTCTCACCGTACGCAGGTGTAAAATGAGTACCTGACCGTCAACAGCGTTGTCTCTGTCGGAAAAAACAATTGTAATATTGCCTAACAGGCGTTATGTCTCGTTCTACATGTTACGTGTTGCTGTTGGTCAGGGACCCTTTGTAAAGCGCTTTGAGCACATTTAGTGGATACTGCGTTATATTAAAAAAAGCTCAAACTCATTGTTATGAAAAAAGGACAATCACGAGAAAATTTATTAAAATCTGCATGGGACCACTGGCCTTACTTTCTACTAGCTGGCATTTATGGCTTTTTGCTCCATTTTTCTATCAGTCCACTTCGATGAAATTGGTGCCAAGCTTAACAATTAATGTTATATAGTGTTATCCTGTCGACAACAAAAAAAACCAAGATATGTGCAAGATTCTCAGACCAAAAAAATAATTTACTTCGAATAAACCTGTAACACTGGTTAGATGATAAATAAGGTTAGAATTTTAAAAGTTGTAAATAAGATCTTTTGTTTTAAATTTCTTTTCAATTTCAAGACTTAAACTATACAACAATTCTTATTAGACAAAGACGGTATATAAGCACCACAGACCACTTTTTGCCCAATGCGGATTGAATAAAATTTTCAATTTAAAATATTCATAAAATAAATCAATTAATATTTTGAAAAAATGGAGGAATCTTGCCTTCAAATTATTTTATTTGTTTTTAATGTCTTATCAAAATGGCAAAAAAAAAAAAAAAAAATATATATATATAATAACATGAATTGTACACATCTTAAAAGTAAAAAGAGTGAGAACAAAAAGCAGCAAATATCAAATAATTAGTATAACGTGAAACATCATTACCGAAAAATAGTAATAATAATATCAAATCTACTTTGACACTTTTGGGGTATATCATTTGTTCAAAAACATTGTCCGACCCAATTAGTACTTTAGACTATTCACTTTCAGAAATCGACTCAAGTACATTAATAAAACATTTTGGCAAATAATGCAAGAGCATCGTTAATAGAAAGCACTAATAAACAAATATGTAAAAACCTAGAAAGACGCAGATAGAAAGAAAAAAAAAAAGAAGAGAAAATATAGATAGTAAAATATGGTAGTATTTATATTCTAAAATCCAATCTTCTGCGGTGTGATCAACTGTACCTGACCTTAAATAAAGCAGAAAATTCTCATTAAATAATATCACAAAATAGAGCAGCAATTGAAATGGTGAACAAACATCAATTCGTTTTTGTTTTTTTAAGGGTTTTACAGCACTTGCAACAAATTAAGGTCATATCAACGCCAGTAAAAAGGAAGAAAATTTGATAGTAAAAAGTTCTAGAATTACAATTAAAGCACCCAAGAACAGGTAAGACAAAGGGGAATTGGTTCAAATAGGAAACAGATGTAGATTCTAAGAGCACACTATCCATGTACTTAGTTTAAGACAACCTAAAAGTCTCATCCAGACACAAGCACAGGTCCCAACTAAGAGGGATACACTCAAATGTTTACAAATCATAATATAATATGTAAACAAAACAATACAGTGCATGACAGAGAGATGATTTACAAGGAAAAAAAATATCATCTCCCAAAACTCTAACTATACATTTGGTTCTCTCCCAGCTAGGGTATCCGGCCAGGGCCTGGATAAAACCAAGTATTCTCATTCCAAGACAAAGACAGAAAGCATGTTGGAAAACAGACATAGGGGGATACAAGACACAGTAAGCCTCTCTGCCCACTATGGGAGGTCAGGAACCCCAGCCAGAAACATCAATTCAAAAATGTCTTCCCTGCATTGTTTTGTATTAATGCACAATGAGTTTGGTTACAGTGACATAATTTATAAGTAGGTCGGTTGCACTGTATTTCATTTTGGGGCAAAAGAAAATGATGGGTGATTAATAAACTACACTGTAATGTTTTGGGAAAAGAGAGACATAAAGATTAGTTTAGGACAGAGGTAAAGTCAGGAGCAATCTACGCATGTGTTGAATATCAAAATACTATTTTAAAAAAGTCTCCCAATATTACAGGAAGAAGACAAAAATAAAAAAACGATTCACTCAAATGTTTAACAAATATGTTTTGTTTTTATTTTTGAGGGTTTTACGGCGCTTGCAACACATTAAGGTCATATCAGCACCAGTAAAAAGGAAGAAAATGGGATAGTAAAAAGTTCTAGAATTACAATTAAAGCACCCAAGAAAAGGTGAATTTGTTCAAATAGGAAACAGATGTGGATTCCAAGAGCACACTATCAAAGTACTTAGCTTGAGATCACCGAAAAGTCTCATCCAGACACAAGCACAGGCCCCAACTAAGAGAGGTACACTCAAATGCTTTATAACATGTAAAACAAAACAATACAGTGCATAACAGAGAGATGATTTACAAGGAAAAAAATATCATCTTCCAAAACTATAACTAAACATTTGACTGTTTCCCTCTCAGCCATGGTATCCGGCCAGTGCCAGGACAAAACCAAGTAATCTCATTCCAAGACAAAGATATAAAGTTAGTTGGAAAACAGATATAGGGGGATAGAAGACACAGTAAGTACCTTCCTGCCCACTATGGGAGGTCAGGAACCCCACCCAGAAATTCATATATAAAATAACATCATAATAGAGAGAGAGAATTTACGAGCAAAAAATACCATCTCTTACAACCAATACATCTGACCATCCTGTTACAGCAGAAATCCTAACCAACACCTCACCAAACTAAATATTTAAATTGCAAGACAAGCACACACACACACAAAAAAGATTACATTGAAGGGAACAACACATAAAGGAGGATATAAATTGAACAAGTATAGAAAGGGAGACCACTCTCATTCAAAACGTGGTAAAGGGTCCCCACCAAGGGCTTTATCTGCAGCAATCAATTGTAAAATGGATATTGCACTGAGTATTGCACAGTATATACATGACACGTCATTTAATGTTTTAGATTTATCACACAGGATATTTCACTTCACATTGGACACGAAAACACAAGCGATGAACCTCTGCAAAATCATGTAAATTAAATGTCCTTTTTAAAAGAGATAAAAAATTCTTTAAACATAATCTTCTTCTTCTACTACTACTACTACTACTACTACTACTACTACTACTACTACTACTACTACTACTACTACTACTACTACTACTACTACTACTACTACTACTACTACTACTACTACTACTACTACTAACTACTACTACTACTACTACTACTACATACTACTACTACTACTACTATCTACTACTACTACTAACTACTACTACTACTACTACTACTACTACTACTACTACTACTACTACTACTACTACTACTACTACTACTACTACTACTACTACTACTACTACTACTACTACTACTACTACTACTACTACTACTACTAACTACTACTACTACTACTACTACTACTACTACTACTACTACTACTACTACTACTAACTACTACTACTACTACTACTACTAAACTACTACTACTACTACTACTACTACTACTACTACTACTACTACTACTACTACTACTACTACTACTACTACTACTACTACTACTAACTACTACTACTACTACTACTACTACTACTACTACTACTACTACTACTACACTACTACTACTACTACTACTACTACTACTACTACTACTACTACTACTACTACTACTACACTACTACTACTACTACTACTACTACTACTACTACTACTACTACTACTACTACTACTACTACTACTACTACTACTACTACTACTACTACTACTACTACTACTACTACTACACTACTACTACTACTACTACTACTACTACTACTACTACTACTAACTACTACTACTACTACTACTACTACTACTACTACTACTACTACTACTACTACTACTACTAACTACTACTACTACTACTACTACTACTACTACTACTACTACTACTACTACTACTACTACTACTACTACTACTACTACTACTACTACTACTACTACTACTAATAATAATAACCGCAACGACAATAATAATACTAACAACTCTGAAAGTACCTCTCTCTCTGTGCCTTTATCTCATTCTTCAGACTGATGTAATACATTATTTTTATAATTTTCAGCTACAAGGGCCTCTCAAAAATAAAAAAATAAAAAATCAATAAAATGAATGTTAAAAAGTTTCCATAGATCTCATAATCAAATCGCAAGTGGATCGAACACCACAAATGAAACAAATTAAATAATCAATTTTTAAATAACTGAATGACATTTGATTCACTGTATTTGATAAGCCATAGCATGAATACAATGAGTATAATGTAAAATACAGAGAATACCAGCAAATCAGGATCTACATTAAGAATATCATTTCAAAGTCTGAAGCACACTCACGATCACAGCAATTTTTATTTTTAAAGTTCAGGAATTGCAATAATAGTCCATGTCTAATCTTGTTTTGATGAATTAAAATAGTAAAAGATTTGCAATTGGGAGTCTTTGTCATACTCAATAGGAAATTGTTATATAAACAGCTTTCAGATTAGTCATAATACTTGGATAAACACCTATAAACCATCGAAATATTAAAGAAAAAAAAAAGGACAGAATTTCAAATCTTGCCTCCCCTGGAAATAGTGTAAGTTGGTAGCTCCATACAGAGCATCTATAAATGATTAGTAAAAACCTCCATTGTGAATTCCCCCTGAGAAAATAAAACTAATACCAAATACCAAAACTATCATGATAAGACGATGGTGCAGTGGTAAATTACAACCAATTCATCAAACTGTCACAGGTTTGATTACCAATAGAGACTGCAATTTTTCTTTGAGACTACACTGTCCTTTAAAGTAAAGGCATCCCATGGTTATAAAATACAGAGTTGAAAGCTGTGACCTTGTCATTTGAATAACCTAAATATGGAATTGTAATACATATTTTAATGTCAAGATTTCTTCCATTTTCCATTGATTCATAACAGAACACTTAACTGTGCTCACAAAGTTGTCAGCGACAGAGATGCAACTCTAGTTTCTGATGGAAAGTTTTGAATAGACATAGCAATCCAATCACTGCTGGTTAAACAGAGTAGTCAGAAAAAGAAAGAAATCTTTGACTTTGACGGCAACCGGGATGATCCCTTTACTGCCTAAGCTATTGAGACTCCAATAAAAAATGTAAACAAGAGTTATGAGCTATGATTCAGATCACGATATCAAGGCATTGATGAAACTCAAACAATGATTACAAATCCAAGAGCGTTTACTCTAAAATGTTAAGGCCTGTCATTAAATTTCATTTACAAAAAAAAAATTAAAATTTCAAGAAAAAAGAAAAGCATCATCAAAAATGTGACAAATCATCAAATAACATTGACATTGCTTTAAAACAATTTTGTGGTGACATTTACATACTTCGATGTTATCGTAATTTTTCAGTCAAGAAATTTCCTTTATTACAAATCTACTCGAAACTCAAAACACAAACATAATTTGATTGTTTTGTTAAGCACCAGGAAAACTAAGACGACTTAGATAAAAGCTGGAATAAAAGTAGATGATAGAAGAAATGAATATCTATATCTAGTCTGAGACAAAAATCACCACTTCACCTGGATCTTTCCCCAAAATGAAAATATTCATGTACTATTACTAGAAAAATCTCATGTATGTATAATTTCAATTAACACATAAATATGTGATCCATAAATAATAAAAATCAACATATTGACATAAGACATATAACCAAGAGATGATTGTAAAGAATTTAAAAAATCACATCTCAAAATAAAAAATCATGATAGCAGTGACCATACTCCAATGACAGGATTTCCGACAGCACTTTGTGTACAAAAGTACTCCAGTCTGTCTAGATGACAATTTTGTCCAACAGGAGATGGCTTGTTTCAATGTCAGGAAACAAGAGACTTAAAAAAAAAAATAGAAAAAAAATCCAGGCATAACTATATTAGAGTTAAGTTACAGTTACAGAGTGTATAATGTTGCCTCAACGTATGAACTCTGCATTTATAATAAACAGCAAAGTTTGATTTATTTTTTTGCCAGAGACACACACTGGTTTCCATGTTCTGACATGATTTCTTACGCTATCCCAAAGTTGTTTTATGTTTAATATAGACACCCCCCCCCCCCCCCCCCCCCCCCCCAGCTGTAGATTTGGATTTCATATTGGTAAAAATGGCTTGCAATTTTTAATTTTCACAATTTCAATTATTATTGAACTACTCATAAAAATATTGATGATAAAATGATGATGAAATGTAAGAATGATGACTATGACGATGATTTCAACAAGAAGAATGTGTCGCAATGATTGCAACTACCTGATAAATTTGTATTCACATTCACGGTTCAGATCTTTTACATTCACACCATAAACAGTTTTCATAATTTAAAGAAATGTCAATATCATTGCTCATAATTAGAAGTGCAGTCACCAAAAAATGACAATAAAAACTATGGCTAAAAACTGCAGTGATACAATTTATTGTACATTGGTAAAACCTTTCATATTTGGATGACGTGACAATTTAAGAGAATAACTGTGCCTTTCAGACCAAAATAACAAAAGAAAGGCACATCCACTTCACAACATCCCAGGGTCATGTGATCAATGAAAACCAAAAAAAATTGAAAGACATATTGATCAAACTCACTATCATAGATCCTTAACTTTGACATCTTTGAGTTTGATGACTTATCTAACTTTTAAAGCACTATTTCTATTTTTATAAAATCAAACATCTGATTGATTATGCTATCAAAATATAATCAAAAGATAATTGTGATATGCTAAAAAATATGTTGCAATGGGATTTAACTTTTTATCTTACAATAAAAGGAATAAACTGGTCCTGCAATAGAAAAATAAAACCCTTTAACAGCAGCCTTTGTCTCCATCCCCCTCTGGTGAAAGATAAACTGTCTCTTTTGGTCGTGCAAAGCCTGGCTTGACACCATCCCAACCTTCCTCTATTTTGATATGACCGTCTTGTAAATGGTGATATGTATCCTTGGCAATACAAGAAAACGCTTCTTCTACGTTCTGACCACTTTTTGCTGATGTCTCAAAGAACTTCAAACCATGCATCTCTGCAAATCTTCGACCTTCTCTCATACTGACTTGACGCTTTTCTTCATTATCTGCCTTGTGACCTAGAATAATAAAAATAGCTTTGTGTGGTTCGATGTGTTCCCTAGCCTCTTCATACCATTCTTTCAGATTTTCAAAACTGCTCCGCTTTGAGATGTCGTAAACAATCATGACACCAACAGAATTTCTGTAATAGGAACGAGTTATTGATCTGAAAAAAAAAAGTAAAGAAAAAAAATTTGGTTTTATATTTATAATATATTTGCTAACATTTGACAATGTATAAAAGAATTCACAGGCATCTTGAGTAATGAGTATATTTAATGACTTACCCTGAGATAGAACAAATACACTGTAACTGTAACATACATTGTAGATAGATAATTTTAAATACTTAGACCTTGAAATAATGAAAACTGTATACTCTTTTTCTTGCTTTACTTTTACTTATTTATTTATGTTCTTGGTGGTTGAGCAGCACATAAAGCCGATACAATAAATCTCCATTGTCATGATTAGATGCCATCTTTGTTACTTGACTACACATCCAACCTTGTTGTTTCATATCTTTTTCCATGCTATTCTTCGTCACCATTTACTTGTCAACTTGAAGGCTGTCCTTTGTTTAGAATCAGCATCAATTCTGATCCCCAATGAAACAGTAACACACCACTTGCTTGAATGTCAACCTCTTGAAGACCTGAGATGCACATTCCTCCCACCAAATCCAAGCCTCAGTAACACACTTTATAGTCACCTGGAACAACTACAAAAGACGTCTAACTTCTACGCCATGGCACAAGACCGAAGGGCTAGAGCTCAGGTGGTCGCTGGTTCGGATAAGTAAGTAAGTAAGTAAGTAAGTAAGATCACATGACCAGTCAGTCTCCATCTTCTTTTCTTTATGCTGCTGGTTAGAATCCCCTGTGACATTTTATTTTACAGCAAAAGTTTGTAGGATTCTCATTAGACACTAACATTGGAAGATGTCGAGTTTGAGATGTTTTCCTGGTATTCAACACCACGTAGAGATACAGACAGGAAGTTTCGTTTGTGAAATAAATCTCAGTTTTGCTTTAGTTAATATTATTCTTCCGAAGCGGCAATTCGGACTCGAGTCTGAATAGTCTCCAGTGGCTATTCGGATTCAACTCCATTGGGTGTGTGCATACACAGAGGGAGAAGGTAGGGGCAGAGGGCAAAGTGTGTGACTGATATAAGTAGAAGAAGAGTTCAGAGAAAATTATGTTTTGCCCATATCAGACTGACTCAGCTGATTGATTTCCCGATCCGTACCTCGGACTTCAGACTTCAGAAGGATTATTGTCTCTAATTCCTGATTTTATTTGGACATTGTGTAAAGTTAGAAAAGCTTTTTCTTTAAACCAGTTACTTTGACTTGACTTTTGCTCCTTTTGAGGGTCTTATAACTCGTTTCTTTTCAATTTCTCATGGACTTCCAATTGATCGATGATTGTGTCTCTCTCGCCAAATGTATCTAGCTGGTTTAAACTAGATACCTGTTGATGATAGTAACTATACTATTATTGTTATTGTCATTTGCATCAATTTTATGGAATTGTCAATATTTAAAATTACAATAAATTGAAATTAAAACCAAACAAAAAACATCTTTTTTGCCATGGAAGACTAGGATATTCAGACTTGAGTCTGAATAACTTTTTGAATGCACATGCACATTGGGGCTTGAGTCCGAATAGCTATGGGGGACTATTCAGACTCGAGTCCGAATAGCCACAACCATATTCTTCAGTCCCAATCTCATTCTTATATAGAAGAGAAGAATGAAGGCAAACACAGTTTTGGATATTCTTCTATATAATACTGATAATAAGAAATAACACACAAAAGTGAACAAACTCCCAAGGGTTCCAAAACGAAATCAATTCACACAACAACTCAGGTTGAGTAGAAAATAACAAAATAAGAAAATTATTAAACACAGGTCTGCCATAACAGACCTTAACTTCAAAATAATAAATAAACTAAATACAAAATAAATAAATTAATGATCATTTATCTGGATGATGGATCATCGCGGCTTTTATTTTGATTAAGTTGGAGGATTACCTCATCATTTTTTTTTTGTTTGTTGAAAATTTCAAGAAAATGCCCATAATTTTAATTTAAGTTTTAGGAACATGAAAGAAATTTAGAAGTTCGAGATAAAAAAATTTAATGGAGCATGAAGAAAATTATCTTGGAGTTTTCATGTAAGTTTCCAAAACGATGATTTAAAATAAAAGGACGGCGTTGATGTTATGGAGTGTATTCAAAGATTGCGCAAGAGTGTATCAGTATCATAATTTTGTCTCAGGATAACCTGAAACCCTATGAATTTACATCTAGATAGATCTAATTACATCTAAATCAAATAAATATGCTTTATCATGCCCTCACCAACAAAAATCTCATGATTGAATAGTTTTTAAAAATGCAAATAATAGAATATATATCATAGACCAAGACTACGTTAAAATTAAAACAACAACAACAATCATTATATCTAACTCAAACTCTCAGTATAGATATTACTTTCTACTTTTTTTT
This sequence comes from Berghia stephanieae, assembly GCF_034508935.2. Classification (NCBI taxonomy): domain Eukaryota; kingdom Metazoa; phylum Mollusca; class Gastropoda; order Nudibranchia; family Aeolidiidae; genus Berghia; species Berghia stephanieae. The sequence goes on along the minus strand of NC_088362.1, from coordinate 102,292,543 downwards.
TTCTTTTTCTTTCTTTTTGTTGTTGTTGAATTTCGTTAGGTTTTTAATAACAATTTTAGACAGTAAATACATAATGTATCTATGGTCCATGGTGCATTAATTTTCACACACACAGGCACAGTTAAAACATGTTTTTTGTGATAAAATCCAGCCATTTTGAATTCTAAATGAGAAAATAGGGATGAAAGTTAAAAGTTTAAAAAAATCGAAAATATTTGAATATAGATAGAAACCTAATTCATGCAAACGAGCAAGGTAAAAGCAGCATTTCTCTATTTTTTTCTTAAACGTTTCTATACTTCAGAAACACATATACCTGAATCGTTCTTGACCTGCAGTATCCCACAGCTGTAATTTCACTCTCACTCCAGGTTTCACCTCCATCAAACGAGCGTAAAAGTCAACCCCAACTGTTGGGTCACATGCATCATCGAACTTTCCATCAGTAAAGTATCTTAAGAGGGAAGATTTTCCTACAGTACTGTCCCCAATTAGAATGAGTCGAAACTGGTACTCAAATATTGGGTCACACATTTTTTCTTTGAAATAAGGGTGTCGACGAGAAGAAAATCAATGAAACATGTTTATGAACTATGAACGCACTTCCTGCGTAGATTGTTTTGATCACATGACCATTAAACGGCTGCAGACTACATCACTAATCCTCACACAAAATTAAATGGGCGCTTGTGTGCGAAGGGAGATAATGCAATGTATTTCTTATGGTAATCAAAAGCAAATTTATTTGTCTCCCATAGAATGGCCAAATCCGAGCCAGTATGAAAATAAATAAATAAATAAATAAATAAATAAATAAATAAATAAATAAATAAATAAATAAATAAATAAATAAATAAATAAATAAATTAATTAATTGGTGGTGGTGGTGGTAGTGGTGGTGGCCGAAATTTAGACCAAAATTGCAGGTCTGATAAGCACAGGTCAATGCGATTAGGATTGTATTTTAAAAATCAGACAACAAACGAAAACTGGCATTAAATATGAACTAACACAAAGTAGAGTCTGCTAATTAATAATATTATATTGAAACTGTATTCGATCAGAGCAAAAAAATGAATTGGTCTAAGATGTAGCAGGCTGTCTACGACCATACCACATTGAAAATACCGGTTCTCGTCCGATCACCGAAGTCAAGCAACGTCGGGCGTGGTTAGTACTTATATGGGTGACCGCTTGGGAACACCACGTGTTGTAGGCTTATATTTTTTTGATCACTTAATAATATATTATATTATCCATGTTTCCATATTTAATTAATT
>NC_088362.1:102276263-102281263 GCF_034508935.2 Berghia stephanieae | reverse complement strand
TGTTTGATGATTCAGAAGCTGAGAGCGTTACCTGTGAGATGTTTTACGACACGGAAGACAGAAAAACGGTAAAGTGCCTTAAGGGTGTTATGGTACTTACAGGATGGCAACGTAGAATGACACACGATTTTCTGTGCCGTAATGATATCGTGGATGTGTTGTGTGTTGGCCATGACACGGATGAGGGTAGTATTGACACATTTTCATCCATTCATGATTTCGATATGCCATTTCCTTTGATTGTATCTCATCCCCATGGACTAAGCAAGCACATCACTATCGGAACCGTTTCTCAAGTTTTCATGGCTTTACCATACAAGCATCTGCCTGGCTCTGTATTCGTGTTTGGAAAACGTAAAGTAACATGTCGTCTGGATAACGATGCACAGTCTTCCTCAGTGGATGCACTTCAACAATTTTTAGGTAAATCATTCAAACGTGAGAAGGGAACTGTGTACACAATCCCCAAATTATTTTTTGTGCTGCTTCCCGTGAACGCAGAATATTTGTGCCAGCGGTGCAGCCCAAATGAACGGTGGGTAACTTTCCCTCCGGGAACAAAATTTTCTCTCAAAGATGATAGCAATTTCCTATTGCTTCCTGAAGTGAATTTTGACATATATAATGTTTTGAGAGACATTTACAACGATGGTACGATTCCGGTTTATTTAAGATATGACGCAGATACTTGCGCAGGATCTAGTGGTGCGATGGTCATCAATGCTGGAAAACGTTTTAATTACGCTATGAGTATGACGTCACCAACACACTCTGGAGCTCTTCAAAATTCTATGAATAGAAGTGGTCAAAAGCTGTTCCCAACATGCTTCCCGCCAACTCGTAAGATTGATGAAGTAATAAAAAAGCCTAAATCTAATTTAATTGCGTCAAATCTGTCGATCTAAGGAAAACAAGGGAGACCTTTAGGCGCTGAATTTATCTCAGCTTCTATAACTTTAAACAGACAGCAACAATTGTTGGAGACTGATCTATTGCAATATGATTTCAACCATATCAAACTTAAATCAGAAACCAAATGACTCATGGACTAAGAGCGGGGTGTAAAAGAACTTTCACAAATGATTTATCTAAATTGAGACCAGACCCATTTGCATTTTAGGCGAGAGCTATCCGAATGCGTGTGCACACAAATTAAAAACTATATGAAAATGAGTGAATGTGACAGAGCCAAAGTAACATTTACACACAAATTGAGTTTTAGTTACGAAACCATTTAATAGATTTGGACAAAACTTGAAAACATTTGTCAGATTGTCTTGGATTGAGGAAATCATTTTCTTCCCGTTGAATAAACAACATTTCTAAAGTTACTGGTTCAAATGATTTGCTTGCACAGCAATAATTCATTGTTTTATTAGAGTCTTTTATTTTACGTATTGGACAATCGTGGTATTAAAATGTGTTTTGACTTATATGATTATTTACGTTTATTATTTATCTATTTACGTTCATAATTGTGATTGTATGATAATTACTATAGACATATTGATATGATACGATTGTAAAACCATACTACAAACTACACGTCCACAAAGGTGACCTAGGATTAGACTTGCTAACTTGAAAATTTAAAAATCCCAAATTCTTAGGAGATAAAACTTGTAGCTTGCTATAGTTAATTTTTAAAATCAATGATTTATCATCACAAGGATTGAATAACTCTTCAAAATCCTTAAAACTATGTAGTCTGGATCAACTTTCCTTTTCTAAGAGACGCTTATGAAGTTTTGAAATGGAGCCAAAACTTTATAATTCTACAAATTTCTTGTATATAATAGTAGATAGGTCTGCCTAGGATCATTGATAGTTTAGAATAAAAAAACCTACTGTGTTCTATCCATTATACTCCTTATAGTTGTCAAAACATTTTTCTAGAAAGAAATGTATATTTGTTTTACACACGCCTATGTCAAAACTAAAAAATACACTGGATTTATTTGTAGATCTAGTGTTATTTTATATTTAAATAAATAGGATATGTATTCCTCGTTTGGGAAATATGATATAGAATAAATATTTGACTCACCACCTCAATCTGGTTTCTTGTGTGGATAAAGTAAATAAATGTCGAAAAGTTTATTTCCTGTTAAATTGTTCGGTAACTTTGGGCATATGTTTGCAGGTCTGAAAACCGAATGATTCAATGGTGTTTTATTGCATGCAGCATTTTTCACGTTGGTATGAGAGTGTTTCCTGTGAGACTAGGTGTACTGTTTAACAGGCCTGAGTCTGATAACCGAATGATTCAATGGTGTTTTATTGCATGCAGCATTTTTCACGTTGGTACGAGAGTGTTTCCTGTGAGACTAGGTGTACTGTTTAACAGGCCTGAGTCTGATAACCGAATGATTCAATGGTGTTTTATTGCATGCAGCATTTTTCACGTTGGTATGAGAGTGTTTCCTGTGAGACTAGGTGTACTGTTTAACAGGCCTGAGTCTGATAACCGAATGATTCAATGGTGTTTTATTGCATGCAGCATTTTTCACGTTGGTATGAGAGTGTTTCCTGTGAGACTAGGTGTACTGTTTAACAGGCCTGAGTCTGATAACCGAATGATTCAATGGTGTTTTATTGCATGCAGCATTTTTCACGTTGGTATGAGAGTGTTTCCTGTGAGACTAGGTGTACTGTTTAACAGGCCTGAGTCTGATAACCGAATGATTCAATGGTGTTTTATTGCATGCAGCATTTTTCACTTGGTATGAGAGTGTTTCCTGTGAGACTAGGTGTACTGTTTAACAGGCCTGAGTCTGATAACCGAATGATTCAATGGTGTTTTATTGCATGCAGCATTTTTCACGTTGGTATGAGAGTGTTTCCTGTGAGACTAGGTGTACTGTTTAACAGGCCTGAGTCTGATAACCGAATGATTCAATGGTGTTTTATTGCATGCAGCATTTTTCACGTTGGTATGAGAGTGTTTCCTGTGAGACTAGGTGTACTGTTTAACAGGCCTGAGTCTGATAACCGAATGATTCAATGGTGTTTTATTGCATGCAGCATTTTTCACGTTGGTATGAGAGTGTTTCCTGTGAGACTAGGTGTACTGTTTAACAGGCCTGAGTCTGAAAACCGAATGATTCAATGGTGTTTTATTGCATGCAGCATTTTTCACGTTGGTATGAGAGTGTTTCCTGTGAGACTAGGTGTACTGTTTAACAGGCCTGATAGCAGAACTCAATTATGGTTTTTGATTTAATATTGTTGTTGCAATGCGCATTATTTTGCGTTGGTTTGAGAGTATTTTCATTACAACAATGAGCCCATAACAGTTCGGGTTATCAGACCTCAAACTTGTCAACAAACCTTTATTGAAGTTTGAGGTTGACAATTTTTGACAAGATGGGTTTCGTTGATGAATTGATAAGATATTTTATGGGTCCAAGAGCCTAAAGGGACATGTTGTCCCTGTCAAGTAGAACAGTTTAACTTTGATTTATCAAATACCTCAGGTTCTGATAGCTCAGGTGACAAAGCAATCGTTCAACAAGCAAAGGGACCGTGATAGATTCCGGGTGAAGTCGAAATTTGTTTTCTGAACCTCCCCCCCCCCACACACACACACCATGTTCACCAAGCAGTGATTGGGTTGCTGGGTTTATATTAAATTTGGTGGAAAGTAAATTGCGATAAACTACATCCTATCCGAAGGGTAGCAAGTAATTGTTACGGACCTTTTCACACTATTGAAACCAGCGGGATAAACTTCAGCTTTATGGGACTAATGTAGTTTTGAAGGACTTTTGTGAAGACGAGTTCAACCTTGATCTATCAAACTCTGAATCTCAGTTGACAGAGCACACATTTCAAAAGAAAAGGTACCAGTGTGTGTGTGTGTGTGTGTGTGTGTGTGTGTGTGTGTGTGTGGTGGGGGGGGGGGTTATGTCATGAAGATTTTGAACTTGTGACGGAATTTCATTTTGGATCTATGTCACGTCGAATACTTTCAGCGTAGAAAAAATAAAGGATGTCCAAAAAATGTAACCACTGTTTTATTCTTTTAAACAAACACGGGCACACTAATCTAAAGACTAATGATACATACGATGAAAACAGTCAAGTCAAGAAATATTTTGTTGTAAAATGGTTTATTCTAGTTTGATCTCACGAAAGAAATGTAAGGCGATATTATCTATAAATATTGAAGACCAACAATTTCTGCGTCGATTTAGTTATAGATAGTATGCGCTTGGCTAATAAGTTCACAACATTGCCATCCGGAAGCATAACGGACCAACACACAGACCTCTGTGTAACCATGAACTTTTATTGTCCGAATAATACAGTTTAGTGAGAATTACTCATAAACGCGGATGGCAAAAAACAATAACAAAGACCCGAGTGACGTCAACTTCTATCTATCTATACTCTGTCGAAATCCACCCAGCTCACGAAACATCTGTAGGTTTTTGATTCCACGATTTCGTTGGTTGGTTTTAATTCTTTCAATGTTTAAGTTCAACGAGCTCATTAAAAAAATTAATAGAACCTCAAATAGCGGTTGCTTTTTTGGGGGACATCCTATAATATATTTGAAGTGAATAAAAAAGGAATGAGTCACTTTCTGATTTGGATGGGGTGGGGGATATCTATATGTGAGCATTTTTAGATTCTAGTAGTGGTAGTAGTCGCATTTATCTATTTTACAGTTCATATCTCAAATATTATATTAAGATTTAAAAAAATAATTTTGAAAAAAAATAGGTGACTCTGCCCTATCTCCCTCGGTGGTCTTCATTTATTAAATAAGAAGACGGGAATCAAAGTCCATTGATACAAGTAAATCCCATTTTATTCAAAAGATGACAACATTTGCATGGATTCTAACAATGTCCAGTTCCCTCTTGGCATCTTCTTCTGTATATGAAGGTTTTCATTTCCCTTCTGGGGGGCATCGGACCATTCCAGGCCTTGGGCGTGTACATTCTGTGGAAATGTTTCAAAAAGTGAACTAGATATCATTTTTATTTTATTTC
>NC_088362.1:102268763-102271263 GCF_034508935.2 Berghia stephanieae | reverse complement strand
CTGGACGAGTGGGTTGATGTTGTCACGTCTTATATTCATTTCTGTTGTGATTTGTGCGTGGACACTAAAAGGATTAAAATATTTAACAACAACAAACCTTGGGTCAACAAACGAGTTAAGTTATTTATAAATATGAAGAAAATCGCTCATATGAGTGGGGACAAAAACAAGCAGCACGAGGCAGAAAAACAATTAAAGAGGGTAATTTATGAAGAAAAACGTAAATATAAAGATAAAATGGAAACAAACCTTAAAAATTCAAATGCATCGCAGGCGTGGAGGATGATTAAAGAAATGGGTGGCGTTAACAACAAAAAGACAGATTTTAACAATGACACACATATGAATATCGAGGAATTAAATAAGTTTTACTGTCGATTCGACACCATTGACGACGTACTTTCAAAAATTAATATCATAACAAAAAATACGTCTCCTCCGCCAGAAATCGAAGAAGAGGCGGTCATCAATGTTCTTAAATTATGTAAAAAGAAAAAAGCACCAGGTCCAGATGGACTTAGTGGGGAACTCATTTCAAACTGTAACAACCAACTAGCTGTCCCTTTCTTGCCTATTTTCCAACGTTCAATAGATGAACAGAAAATCCCAATTATATGGAAAACATGGATTATAATTCCAGTACCCAAAAAGAATCCACCAACTCAGCTGAATGATTATAGACCTGTTGCTTTAACATCAATTATTATGAAATGTCTGGAAAAGATTCTGAAAAGAGAGCTGTTGCAATTTATATATGACCAACACATACTTGATCCATATCAGTTTGCCTACCAACAAAATCTTAGTGTGGAAGACGCACTCCTCACAGTGATGCATTCAATATCAAATCACTTGGATGTTTCACCCGCCAACTACTGCCGAATCCTATACGTCGATTTTTCGTCTGCCTTTAATGCCATGAAAACCAACATATTAATTAGTAAACTGCATGCTCTAAACCTTCCCCATTACCTCATCAACTGGTATAACAACTTTCTCATCGATCGCCCCCAACATGTCAGAGTAGGCTCAAATATATCATCAGTAAAAACTCTTTCAAACGGATGCCCACAAGGGTGTGTAAGCTCACCTCTACTTTACATCCTCTATACAAACGATTGTGTGGCTAGCTTTGATAACTGCCAACTCATCAAGTATGCTGATGACACCGCAATACTCGGCCTGCTCAATGATTCCGTCTCCGAATTTAAATACACTGAGCAAGTTAGTAAATTCAGCAAATGGTGTGCCGATAACTGTCTAGAGCTCAATGTAACAAAAACAAAGGAGCAACTGTTTGATCACAGAAAAATAGGAAAAAGAGCAAGACAAATAACAAAAATTAACAATCAGGCGGTTGAAACTGTTGAAACGTTTAAATACCTTGGTGTAATTATAGATAACAGTCTAAGATTTGAATCGCACACCAACAATGTCATCAAAAAATGTAACCAGCGCTTGTATATACTCAGAAAATTAAGGTCTTTCAATGTGAACAGAAAGACCATGATACAAATCTACAAGTCATTAATATTGAGTATCGTTTCGTTTGGCATCACAACGTGGTATGGAAGCTGTGGAACAAAAGAAAAATCCAAACTACATAGAACCCTCAGAGAGGCTTCAAAAATAATTAACACAGACCTTAGAAGCCTTGACACAACTTATATTAATGCAGTTGAGAAGAAATCTTTTAACATTATCAACGAAAAGAGGCATCCGCTGAACGAAAAATTCCAACTTCTGCGCTCCGGAAGACGGTATCTAGAAGCAAAATGTCGGACAAATCGACATAAGACAACCTTCATTCCAACCGCCATAAAATTAATTAACAAATCTTCTGTGGAAAAATGAGACAACCAATGAAAATAACGAGAAGCAGTGTCGTGAATCATCATCATCGACATTGCCGCCGTCGTTATCATCATCATCATCATCATCATCATCATCATCATCATCATCATCATCATCATCATCATCATCATTATCGTAGTCATCATCATCATCATCATCATCATCATCATCATCATCATCATCACAATCATTGCCATCTTCTTCTTAATATAAGACACTATATTTATAATATGGTTATCTGCTGTCCCAGCAAATATATCGTATCGTTCTATCTGTCTGTGTGTGTGTCTGTGTGTATGTATATATGTATGTATGTATGTATGTATGTATGTATGTATGTATGTATGTATGTATGTATGTATGTATGTATGTATGTATGTATGTATGTATGTATGTATGAATGTAGGCATGCATATACGATGATATGCTGGTTTGTATGTATGTCTGCATGTATGTATGTATGTATGTATGTATGTATGTATGTATGTATGTATATGTGTTTGTATGTACGCTCATTTCTTTTGTATACACGTGTAGAAACAATGTGCAAGCGTGTATGTTCGTGTATGGCTGTGTCTGTATTTGTAAATGTGTTGATGTTCATACCATGAACCAAACTGAGCATTGTTTACCTCACATGAATTGC
>NC_088362.1:102261263-102263763 GCF_034508935.2 Berghia stephanieae | reverse complement strand
CATAAAATACATATACATATATATATATATATATATATATATATATATATATGACATTTGTCTGATAGTATTTCCAGTACAACACTAAGCCCAAGACAATTACGTCATCAGAATTGCAAAAAAATTACATGTCTGTAAGTAGCGATATTGCCTAACCGGTCATGGGGTAAAAAGCTATAAGACCTTCAGGACTACATGCTAGCTAGCTCTAAGTGGACACCATGAGCTGTGTTTCCAGTTTCCATTATGGGCACAAAACGTTTTCCCCCCTTCCTCCCCGAATAAATCGTTGAGCCTCTAACCAATTCGCCGAATAAAATATCCCAATGACTTAAGCAATGAAGGGTGACACGTTGGTGATCTTCTCTCGATGCATTCACTCATCGTCCATATATATGCTGTCATGGATGATCCCTTCTCTACTCTCCACTGCTCCATTTGTTTCTTCTACAAGAAGTTTGGAAAATATGCGAGGGAATAATCCAACGTGTAAATTCTACAAACGTCAAAACATCAACCAGGGTAACGGATTTCCGGCCTCAACAGCCTTTAGTTAAATAAATCTCAGCTATTTGTCAAGGTCGAAAAATCTGGACACCGATTTCTGGTCAAAAGAGTCTTGGGCGTTTCTGTAATTTCAGTTACGGTGCTGGAACGCCATGTAGGCCTTTTTAACTCTCTCCTTTCCACCCATAGGAAAATCGTCGCATTCGTTACGATGCAGCCAACAATTTTCTTATTCTGATTTCATTTTATAGTTATAGCTATAAAAACTCAACACTGTGTTGCAGAGCTCATTTTTCTGAACAAAATATAGAATATACTCTTCAGTTTGAAAAATCTATTTTGTGTGTTTGGTGAGTATGAAGTTTCGGGTAAAATTCTGAAAATAGCTGGTAAGGAGAGAGTTAATAGTCAACATCAAGCATCCCTACTTCATCTTGCTTGTGATTAACGTGTTGTATCATTCCAACGCAGCGGCCAAGGATACAGCGCTTGTCTCTTTCTGGTGTGTATTTCCTCTGTGCCCACAATCTCCCCATGAGCCTTCGTCACCAACGTCTAATATAGACAGATACGTATAATATCATGTTTACAATGTTCATTCCAGTTTTACCTAAGAGGTAAAAGTTTTTGACATACCTCAATATCATCGGGAATCGATCTGGACTCCGCAGTGCGTTTGTCCCAGTCAGCTAACTTCACTGGCCAATCACGTTTTTTCAATGTCCTGTCTCGTTAAACAAAAACACATTTTTAGCTCTCCGAACTTCTAAACGCAAGGGTATAAGAATTTAACTCTACAACATCAAATTAGTTTTTATATTAGCCAGCTTATATTTATTTAAAAGACTCTCACACGTTTAGATTTTTTGGGGTATAGAATTCAAATATATAAGGTGATTTGAGGCATTGATTGAAATCACAAAGCAAAAATCACAAAGTTGAATAGGGATTTAATAAATAAGGGAAGCCAGAAAAATGACATAGATCTAATATTAATATTTGACATAAATTCATGAATTTGCACAATAATATTATACTATTGTTTGCTTCTACTTCTATCGTGGATTCAATCTGCTTGAATTCTGTGAGAAATTTGATTTAATGAGACGAAAGTGTATCCTTTTTTTGTCTCATCAATATCAATACTGATAATAATAACAATCTTGATAAGGATGTGTCTTTCATACAATTTGCTGAGGGGATAAATGAAGCACTGTGAAGTGTGTTGAACATGATGAAATCGTCAAAATACCCTGAATGTAGGACTTCATTTTAAATGAATTCATTTACTAGTCCCAGAAACCCCTGCATGGTCTTCTTCCTCTGGCTTCATTTGTAAAGCGCTTTGAGCACTTGTAGTGGATATTGCTCTATATAAATTCTCACGTTAAAAACAATTGCAAGCAATATAAATAAAATGCAGTGAAAGTAATTTTTCTTCAATAGTTGGTTCAAAAGTTTCTGGTGGCAATTTATTCCACATTCAAATAGCTAGTGGTTGACGCTTGTCGCAGAGAAGTCAAAAAAAAAATCAAAAACAAAAAAAAACAACAACAAAAACAATAAAAAAAAACCAAAAAACAAAAACAAAAAAAACAACCCCCCCCCAAAAAAACACAAAAAAACAACAAAAATACAAAACAAACAAAAACCCATTAAAAATACGAAGTCGAACGATCTTGATGACGAATGCTCTAGGTTAAGTTAATTTTATTTAATTTTTTCTTTACCTCCACATCAACGCTATCATCATCGTCGGCATGCACAGAAACCAAACCTAGCACAGACAAAAGGCAGAAGACAATGAGGAACTTTCCTTGCATGATCGCAAAAACTGTGATAAATAGAGAGTCTAAAACAGAAGTTGTGGAGTCAACGTTTGGTGATAAAGACAATGGCAGCCGCATTTAGCTACGTGCTGTTGTTTTATATTGTAATAGCTTTGGCTTTGTTGCTCGTTAATTCCAAAATTATATCAGAAAATCACTAAATG
>NC_088362.1:102251263-102256263 GCF_034508935.2 Berghia stephanieae | reverse complement strand
ATTCTATATCGTCATTATAGGTTAAAAAACAACATTTATGGTGAAAAATTTTAATTATCTGTGTTGATGCCCATTTTGCGGCCGAATTTGGGGGTCTGACATCAAAAAATATAACATTCTTGTGGCAAACTTTCCACAAAAACTAATGAAGGAATGATCTCCATATTCTTCCCTCTTGTCAACATTGTACCACAGTGTGTCACCATAGAGAGATTTTACGGCTTTAGCTTATGGAATTTTTATTAGAACATTACAAAGTTGAGAATCAAAATGTTATGACAAAATTGATGTTAAAAAAATCTCTCTATGGTGACACAATACATTATCTCTGTGATAACTGTGGAAATTTTCAGACAATTTCATTGAATAGATTCTGAGAAACGTTTGACACAGTATCCCATACCCTTAGAAATATGACATTTTGAGAAAATAGCAAAATAACTTCCCGTTTTTCACACTTTCTCACTATCTGTACCATTTTCGAATGTGTTTTTTGTGCCTTTATAGTCTACTTTACTAATTTGGACTTCAATTATATTATTTCTCGGATAATAAAATATCATTTTCCACCAAAATCTCAAAATCAATTTTTCGAAGGACTTTCCTAATAATTAGACCCAAACCGCCCCTTAAATTTAAATATCTTAAATTAATATCAACATGTTATATAGTTCATATCCGAGTGTTCACTGTAGTCAGTGTGCTTCACATTGCTATATTAATTCTCTTAATATTCTTATGAAAATCATTCTACTTTTATCATTCACTCATCCCCCCCCCCTCATTCTATTACGTACTCATTCACTCACTTGTTTTCTCGTCTTTCACTCGCACGCGCACTCACTCATTCTATCATGTACTCACACACACTCCCTCACTAGTTCTCTCATCATTTACTTGCTCACACACCTCGCGAGGTCCCAGGTTTTAGAGTTTTTGACAGAGGTGAGGGTAATTTAAATCGATCGATATTTGAAGGACGAGTTTTCTGGCCAAAGTTTGATGATCATAAGTTGTTTTTTGATGATAATGAGTTATTTTTTCTAGATAACGTCAGTTAAGAACGATATTCGATCCTTGGTTTTAATGCGGTATTACACCGTAGTGATTCCTGTATTCAAAATTTACTGTTAGTCTTAACTTATAAGATCTTTTTAAAAAATTGAAGCCTCACAGACATTAGTGAACGTAGCAGCAGCGAACGTCGTAGTTTAAACAGTTTCTATTAAACATTTTATAATTTTAAAAATTTAATTCACAGACATATAATAGAATGAAAGCGGTTGGTCACTCATTATCAATTTACTAATCTTAATAGTCTATGGTGACAGTCGTTAAAACTGGTGCCTGTCTTACTACTCTACTCCCAAAACCTACCCAATATAACTTATTTTATTGTGCTAAGTGCTCTTTTTGAATAAGAAACAAATTGGTCTAGACATTTCTTGTAACTTTTGTTTTCAACAAAGCCTGTTGTCCGAACCTCACAACCAATATTACAATACAAGCATAGCTCTCCGTTCAATGAACACGATGATTCGTCAGTCGATCAGCTCAAAATTTATGATTCAAGTGTTGAATTAAATTTGAACTCACTTTCTATTGTCTTAATAGACATTACACTTTTCCACTTTGTAAGAGAACTACACGGATCTTGTTATTCGGGAACGAAGAGATATATTCTGCATCTAATCATTTCGCTCCCATATTGTAGAATTCTTTAAGAGCGGAAAATGGTTAATGTAGATTTTGAAGAAATTAATTGTACTCAAAACAATTAGAAGAATCACTAACTGGTATCGATTTAATGCAAGTACTCCCACCCCAATGTCATACTCGCTAACCGGAAGGTTGACACACAACCCACGTGCTAAAAATGACGGTTCTGTTTTCGCATGCTGGGATTTGACGAGCGGAACAAATTTGATTTTTCGATAAAATCACCACGATGTCTAATGAATCTAATAATACTTGTAAACATGTCAATTGGATTCAATAGTCTGATGTCACGTCGCCCAGCAACGGCGGCCATTGTGGTTCTAAACAAAGAAAATCTGTACTTTTTATTCTTCATGCTGGCTTTTCATATGTCTTGTGATCAGAATGTGTAAAAGTCAAAACATGATCAGATTTATGATATGTTTTTTTCCCTCTGGATACGCTTTTATGCTCGTCGGAGAAATATTTCATAAGGGCGTCCGCCACTGTTCCGATAGTTTAGAGCCAGTGTTACTAAGTTACCATGCGTCATAAGGAAGGAAGTGACGTTACGACTGTTGAAGAGTATTGTAAACACCATGCAAAATCTGAAACGATAGGTCCAGTGGTCTCGGAGGCTGAAAGTTAAAAATATCTAATTTCCAAATATATAGTAAGATTATGGATAAAACAAGGAATTTATAAAGGTCATAATCTTCCTTCTGCTTTTCCATAACATGCATAATCATGTTGGTGTTGTAAAACTGATCTCCTCAGACACCTTATGCTGCCACGACAAGAAATAAGAGGTCGATATATAAAGCGTGTATGCAAGCGTGTATGTTCGTGTATGGCTGTGTCTGTATTTGTAAATGTGTTGATGTTCATACCATGAACCAAACTGAGCATTGTTTACCTCACATGAATTGCCTTTAATTTGGACAATAAAGATTATTATTATTATTATTATTATTATAACTGGCATTACAATGTGAAATACGCTTCGCGTAAACCTGCTTTTTATTTCGATAGATTTTTCCCATTTCCAAATAAAAGTGACATGCGAGCTTAATCAATAGTGTTTGTGTTGGTATTTAGAACAATAAGGCTCGGATATAAAGACTTTGGATATAACAGCAACTCGATTATAACAGTGAAGATTTGAAATCGTTTATTTTTTACGGTATATAAAACTCATAATATGAAGCTATTTGCGTACTCGCTATAACGCATTAGTTATGACATTTCCACCCCTTATTTGCTTTTTATAGTATAATGTATACAATGTTCCGTGCTATGGTATATCTGATATTAGGGGAATATAGATCCTATTGAGAATTTCTGAAAATTCCTTTAACCCAAATTTACACGATTTTTTGTTGTATAACGTATCTCCTCGGACGCCTTTTGCTGCACAGACAAGAAATAAGAAGTCGATATTTAACTGGCAAAGACAATGTGAATTACGCTTCGCATAAGCCTGATTTATATTTCGATAGATTTGTTCCCATTACCAAATAAAAGTGACATGCGAGCTTAATCAACAGTGTTCGTGTTGGTCTTTAGAACAATAAGACTCGGATATAAAGACTTTGGATACAACAGCCACTCGGCTATAACATTGTAGATTCGAAATCCTTTATTTTTTACGGTATATAAAATTCATAATATGAACCTCTTTGCGCACTCGCTATAACTCGTAAGTTATGAAATCTCCACCTCCTTATACGCTTTTTATAGTATAATGTATATAATGTTCCGTGCAATGGTATATCTGATATAAGGGGAATATAGATACTATTGAGAATTTCTGAAAATCCCTTTAACCCAAATTTACACGATTTTTTGTTGTATAACATATCTCCCCAGACTCCTTTTGCTGCGCAGACAAGAAATAAGAAGTCAATTCAACTGGCAAAGACAATGTGAATTACGCTTTACGCAACCTTACTTTTTATTCCGATAGATTTGTTCACATTTCCTAATAAAGGTGACATGCGAGCTTAACCAACAGTGTTCGAGTTGGTCTTTAGAACAATAAGACTTGGACATAAAGACTTTGGACATAACAACCAATCGGCTGTAAAGTGAAGATTTGAAATCCCTTTTTTACTGTAGATAAAACTTATGAAATCACCCCCCTCCCCCCGCCCTTATTCGTTTTTTTAATATTACAGCACATTGTGCCATAGTTTTTCCTCTATTTGGGGAATCTAGCTACAAAATTAGAATTTCTACAAATCTTTTTCTCCAAAGTTTACACGATATTTTCGGTACACTAAACTATGACCCACAATCTAAAAAAAATATTATTTCGGGGAAGGGGTTGGGGGGGGGGGGGGGGGGGGGGGGGTTGATGTTAAAAATTTCTCTTAAGGTAAAAATGTACGATACTTGAGTTAGTTTCATTTGCCGTGTTAAAGACAAAGGGCATCGCTTCTTAAATTTACAATAACAATACATCTAAATCTTACAATTTACGTAACTTTTAACTTAAGATATTTTTGGCACCTGGTTCAACCGGAAGCAATCCAGTTTTGAGGCGATCGGTCAGAAAGCCCGTCCTCCCACTCGGTGACCTCTTGACCACCTACTCTCCGCCCATCTTCGGCACTGCCTTTTGAAATTCTATCTTTTTCTCCTTCCAAACATCAACTTATATCTCTACTTTCCTTTGACATTTTAAATATTGAATTAGACTGAATATAAAAGCCTCAAAATTAAAAGGAAAATACAAAATGCCTAATATGGAAATGTTTTGGCAAGAAACTCATTTTCACACAACAACAACATAAATTAAAACCAAAATAAAGGTAGCCATTCACAGCCATAGGCCCACAGAGCCGGACTTTTTCCAAGTTTCTTTAGTGTGAAATGGACAATAGGGAATGAGATTAGCGGAAGAGTAGCGTCCCTGGATTGGACGTCACCGGCGGAGAAGTTATTAGAGAGAGAACGTCAATATGGTTTTGCGCATGCGTCTCTCGTCCTCGCTTCCTGTGAAACCGCGAGGTTAGTTAAATAGTTTCTCAGCGATCTTTAAGTTGACGTTCTCTCTGTAAGGTGACGTGCAATCAAGGGACGCTACTCTTCCGCTAATCTCACTCCTTATAGCAAGAGCTTGATACTCTTTTGATAGGACGCTAGTCTATGGCAAAGTACTCCCCGCCAGATCTAGCGGGCTCAGCTACCCAACCACTGCTGGGTGGACAGGGGGATAAGAAAACAATCTCGACTTCATCGGAATCGATTTGGGTTCCTTTCCGTGTGAAACGAGTGATCTACCAACTGAGCTATCGGGA
>NC_088362.1:102238763-102246263 GCF_034508935.2 Berghia stephanieae | reverse complement strand
GTGAAAACCCAATAATGTTTGTTGTCCCTTAAAAAATGTAAATTGTTAGAACACAGAGGGACAAGGTTATCATTTTTATGGTAACAAGTCCTGAATATGAATATTGAAAATTACTGCATATCTCAAAATGTCTCATGGTAACGTTTAATTAACAATTAATGATGATATAAGAATCTTATTTTATAATAAAATAGGCATATACATAAAGTTACATAAATTCTTTGAATGAATGTATGGAAATATTGGGTAGAGAAGTGCAGTTTAATTTAATAAAATGTCAGATTTTTGTATCGTCCACCCGTTTTCAGCTCACACAAGCTTCAATTTAATTACATTTCGATTCGTTGAAAGAGGAAGTTTTATTTTTAACATCAGGTTTACCCAGACAAGATGTATTTCGATTCCACTGACATTTGATGCTATGACGACACAACAACCTTGATATTTTAATTTGAAGGATTGCGGACGAAGTTAGTTATCATTTTTCATCTGAAAATCATTCAAGTATTTTGAAACCAAAAATTTGCAAAAATAACATCTCAACGTATCTAAAGGTTATGGACAATGTTGGTACTTCTCCGTCACCATGAGAAGAAGGTCTTGCTATTTCTTTAGGTGTCAATCTCTCAAATTTCGATTATACTAGATTTCTTAATCCAGGGAGATAAAAACTAGACTATTGCTGCAATATTTTAAATCACGAAATACTAATGTCTTTTATATCACTCGTCATTAAAACGTCATTCAGTCACAGTTTCACATTATAATAGAGATAACTTGAAATATAAACAGTTCCAAATTTAAAATTCAAAGTTTTAAGATCAATAAGAAACATGAATCATTTTAGTCTATAAGGCTCAACGGAATGTAAGAAGTCTTGAATACGAGAATTGAGCATTTCGTTGTGTATCTGTGCCGTATCATCCGGAGCTGGTGCATGATTGTCCTCTATCATTTTGTGGAGTACTCGGTGCCGAGCCTGTTTTGGAAATGTTTTCTCTGCCAGCATCGGCTCCTGACTTATCTCGTGTTTGTTGACCATGGCTCCCACAGCTGAATGCCAACGGACGCTCAAATCCTTCTTGGCGTTTTTACGTTTGACTGTGAGGTAACGTTTTTCAGGGCATACGTAATTTGAAAGCCGGATACCTTTGTAGTAAACATCCGGTTTCAACGTATGTAAGAGACTGTCACTTCCTGTCATCCATGGTGGTTTCCGGTTTTTGTTTGGATATTTTAATAAATATGAGGTTGATTGTAAGTCGTTGTCGGCTTTTCCCGAGTTGTCATTTTGTGGATTTTGCTCTGATTGATGGAAGTTATCGTTTCCATTTGTGAGATCATCATTATTGCTTTGTGTATTTTGATTTGTTATGATGTTATTGTTATTGACACTGTCAGCATTGAAAGTCACTGCACGCGTTATCTGTGTTGTTGTGCTGTGCCACAATTGTTTTCTGGGACTAGAATGGGTACCAGTGTTTTGTTCGTTTTGATTCGAGACATCGTGTTTATAGTTTTGTTCATTTTGTTTTATTTTGATATAATTCGGCATATTTGAATTCAGGTTATCTTGAGAATCATCATCATCAAATGAACAAGATGCATCAAACATTTGCATTCCTGAACTTTTCCTATTTCTGTATTTGGTACCAAACTCACCGGCGGAGAGGATAGTCACAGCCATTCGCCTTTTTCTTTGTGGTGACATTTGACTGGAGGTGGGATTCTCTATTGTCTGCTCAATACAAGTATATGACGAACCGTCATCTGTTGCTGCCGCAGAATTATCCTGACCGTTTGGTTTTGTTAGCGATAAAAGCGTTGCTCGAAACTTTGCTTGACTGATCTTCTTGCTGCATTTGTTTATTTCTTCCTGTTCCAGAAGTCGTAGTCTTTCTCTGCGTCGCCTCCAAACTTCAAACAGCATGAACTTGGCTATTCTTGTGAAAACGTCCACGCCCGATGTTTTACTGGTTTTCTTCTTCCGGTGAACACCAATTTTGAATACGTTACTTGCTCTGCTTATAGTACTGAATTTTCGCACAAATGTTGGGCTTTTTTGTTTCTTTGTAAGTTTGTTTAATTTGTCAATAACTTCTTCTTGGATCACTTTCATCACTTGTTGATGAGAAATGTCACTGGGGTATTCCTCCTCCTCATTCAAGTACGTAATTAAATGTCCTTCTAGATGGTGGTTAGGGATGTTTTCTATCGTATCGCACGACAGATCATTCAATGGAGAATCTTCTTCGACGAGGCTAAGTTCTTGGAAAGCTCCATTTAGGCTTTGCAGTGATTGTTTCTTAACATTAGGTTCGCGGTAAAATTCATCTTTTTTGTTTTGGGAGATGTCTTTTGAGTCGCCATCTTTTTGACCAAGTGTAGAATGTCGATCTTTGCTGTCAGCTGCACATAATGTGGATTTCATACCACCCTCGTCATTGGCCTCACCTATACCCATTTCTAACGGTGCGGTTTTGCAATTTGGCGCTTTTAAATCGTCAACTAAAGGGTTTTCTGCATGGAAATTTCCAGGCATTTTTGTTGCAACACAATCAAGTTTGTCAGCTTCGATATCGTTTATCGTTTCATCATAACAAGGAATCTCAAAACATTTTGACACCTTTTCTCTTGCAACTTGTAGTTTACGAATTTGCTCCTCGCTCAAATCAGACACAGATGACAATTTTCGACGGCGTGCATTTGGCTTGGAAAGATTCCCAGTGGTAGGATTTAACGGTCGGTTACTCTTGTTAAATTTACTATGAGACTTATTAACTTGTTTCTCTTTTGGGCTCTTGGACATTTTCAAAGTTGGTTGGGATTTTTTTCGACATTTTTCACAGCATTTTCTTGTCCTTGGTTTCTCTTCTTCAAATATCTGGTTATCGGACACTGGTTCATTATGTGTAGCTGATAGTTTTAGAAGAGTCTGAGCCCTGTGTAAACCCTTACCAGCCAAAGCGACTTTAGGCAGCCGCTCTTCCTTATCCGAACTTTCAATACCTTGACCACATTTACTGCAAGAAAACATTTTCTTTGATTTGGCTAAACCTTTCATTGCACTAATACTTTTCATAAGTGTATCTTTAGCGTTTTCTCCGAAACTTACGTCACTTATTGCTTTATCCTTCGCACACACGTTACTGAATTTATTCACATCTTGAATTGTCGAATTTTAGACGCCATTTTATTTGTTTTCGTAGTCTTGCTGGGTTTCACAACAGAGTTTGGTTCATCGTTTTGCCTCAAAGCCAAGAGTTTATATTTTGATGGCACCATTGCCGAGGCTACTCTGCTAAGGGTTTGAGCTGTTTTTACATGCTTTAACAATGCTGGCTGCTCTTCCTCTGTCGTAGAATCCAAGGATTTAGATCTCAAACTGAGGTCTAAAGCTTTTTGAGAGTTCTGAGAAACTTGTGCCAGCTCTTTGTATACTTTATTGTGGGATATTTGGCTATAGCTGTACGCCCATGGCTTTGTGAACGACGCGTCCTTGCCTTGTGTTGGGGAATTTGGTATGCCGCCTGATGATCGTCCAGAGGAAGAGGCTGGACAAAAGACATCCTCACCTGGCTCAGGTCGTATAGATTTTGGACTCCAGCCAGAGTTCCTGAAATTGTCACGACGAAATTTTCTCCAAGTTTTCAGGTCTTGCTGTATTGCATCTTTAGATTGGAAAGCGACGTGATCTAAACGGTCGAGTTTATCCGAGAGATGTTTTTGTTCACTTCTATTCCTGCAAATCGCTAGGACTTCGCTGTTGGACATGAGGAGTTTAGACATGATGACGTCAAATTGTTGGAGAATTATTTAGTTTAAAAAAGAATTCTTTTCGACGTGCGACTCTGATTCAGAGCATGTTAAATGTTTTCAAATTGGAATTGAAGGCTAATCCTTAGTTGTAAGTCATTGGTGGGCTAAATGGGCTGCCATACATTCTGCCAAAATTGCCTGAGGAAAGTTGAATAAAAATGTATTAGTTAATGAATTAGATAAAGTAAACTTGTGACGAAATCTAATATGTGTGCAAGGCACTTAAAGCATATGAAAGCGTAATGTAGCGATGGATAGCAAAATGCATAGCGCAATGTATTGTATTCAAAACACAGATGTACACCGATGACTCACTGTTTTAATTTGAATCAGAAAAAAATATCAGCATTGATATTAATTTAATTTAAGCAACTCCACTGTCCATTGTGGGGTCCCGATTGCTCACTTATAAAAAACACGCCTTAAGTACAAAAGGACCTATTTCGATCCCAAGTGCAGCCATTATTCCTTCTGACTTTTCTTCCCCTGTCCACTAGCAGTGCAATCACATGCAGCAGTTGATTCTGTAAGATCTGGTTGAAAGTACTTTGTGATAGTTTATGATCTTATCCACAGGGTGTCAAGTTAGAGCACGTGGAAGAAGTCGATGGTATCAATCAATTGCAACTGACCTTTGAACGATACAAGAAAAAAATTGAGGTTTATATAGCCCAATATCCACTAAATGTGCTCAAAGCGCTTTACAAGGGGTCCCTGGTCAACAGCAACATTTAACATGTAGGACGGGACATGACGCCTGTTAGGCGATATTACAATTTTTCGGACAAAGACAACGGTAATAACGGCCAGGTACTCATTTTACACCCGAGTACGGTGAGAGAATGTGAGTAAAGAGCCTTTTCCAATGACTCAACTATGCGCCGAGCGCGAGGCTCGATTCTAGGACCTTCCGATCCGAAAGCGAGTGTCATACCACGAGATAACATAGCCACAAAAAAGGTTGTAAACTCCGGATCTATGGGATGTATAGCTTTAAACGACTACATATTTTCTCTGTCCATAAAGCGGTGATTGTTTGATTGTATTTGGTCTTATATGTTACAGTGAATGACATAATCAGTCGGATGGTGGAAAGGTTTGAACTGAGATATTGTCAAGTTTAGTCAAAAGGTCAAATTTTATCCAAAATTAGATCATATCATAAATGATTAAATCAACCCTTTTTTGTTCATCTTCAGGAAAAATCAAAGCTTAATTTCACTTATAAATATGTTTTACAGCTAGTCAAGTTGAAAAATTCTGAAATTTGAGAAATGTTGCTGGATATCTTTCCCGTGCACCTGACCATAACTTCATTAAAAATCACCCGATTTACTTCAAATAAAGATTAAAATGCTCTGGGGAGCATATTCTTTGAGAAAATAATAAAAAATGCAAATCCAAAATTTTCACCTTCCGACTGATTATGTCATGCACTGACACATATAAGGAAGTGTAGCCATTTAAGGATATTGATGAAGATGATACTGCTTTAAAACTGACGGTATAAATTTGACGCTCGTCAATCATAAATAAGTTTCAACCATACCAAGAATGAAACGAGTTTTCCGAAGACTGTCTGGATGGTCAAGATAAAGTTTCGACTTAAATTCACTCAGCATTTATTAAACCATCCTAAATTTCGAGAAGTCTTTGATTTCGTGGAGATCAGTTTTCGAACAGAACAGGGTTATTCTAATCCAGATTTTTAAAACTAAAGGCCCATCCAAATATCACATTATATCATCTGAAGCTATATTTAGCATTTTTGTTGTTCTTTTATACGTTAAATTGTTACAGAGTTATCATTTTTGTTTATTTGAAAATAATTCCCCAAATGCTTGTTTCATATTTGACAATAAGTGTTTTGAGCCGGTCTCATCACGGACATTTTAAAACTAGAAAATGATTTTTTTTTTAAATCGGCGGTATTTGATTCAATCTTGAACATTAAGATTGTACATTTCCACAGATACACCGTGCTCATTCTGCTTCACAGTGCTTCATTTATTCCCTCAGCAGTCGATACCGAAATAAAACAGATAGCCTATTAATTGTCCTTTTTTGTACTAACATCCATAAGATTTCCATCACTCTCTGTTGCTGGGTACTACTCGTACATGTCTGATTTGAATGTACAGAGTACGTCTAACCCAAGAACAAGCATCAAGGCCAGGGTTTTACGATCATCGTCACTCATCCTATCACGGACCACTCTCAACATCCCTTGTCATTTGTCGACTGTCAAGACATACCCCTTACCAATGAGCCACCTTTCACAATACAGAATCCGGGATGAGCCTGATAGCCAGCAGAGCTGCCTACGTAGCTCACAAGGATTAATGAATGGTGTAGATATCTAACGCGTTGACACTTACAACACATAGAATACTCGACATTCCCATCGAAGTGACCTTGACCTGAGCGGAGATCATATCGCGCTATTGATGAATCCGATCATTGGGGATAAAGGAATGTCGCGTAAGTGAGCAATGCCCTCGGCCAGTATCTCTTTACCGGCAGGACTCGATTTTACTCTTCATATGACAACCGTGCGCTACCCTTTTTCATCAAACAGCACAAACAACGATGATAAGTTCCAGTCGAATATGACAATTGTGACCAACCGTCTCAAAACGGTATTATGTCGGGATGCTTTGGACCACAAAAAGTGACTTTAACAGTAATATGGTAAGAAATACGAACTTTGGGTCTTTTGTAATGAAAGAACTTGTATGTATTCTCCGTCACTTAGGAGATATAATAACCATAAATTTTCCAATACCTAGTTCATCCCCCGACATAATACCGTTTTGAGACGGTGGGTCACAATTGGAGAATATGAGGCAGTGATTAAAGACCGTTTTTACATTTCGATACACAAAATACCAATAACAAGTTGTTTGGAAATAAGCATGGAAAATGAAAGTTTTTCGGGTTAAAAATTGAAAAAAAAACAACTCACAAAAACATCGAAGTCCAGCACCACAAGAAGAGTTTGAATATCTTCTCCAAGTGTTGAGACAGCTTGGCCAACGTATAGACATTGTGCACATTCTTTCCTCATTTTGAGAACCTCTTCATACCATATGTTGCTAATGTTAATCCCTTCTTTCGCATTTGTCTTTGTCATTGTTGCAGCCCTTGAAAATAAAAATCATGAAATTTAGATAATTTCTTTTTTAAAAAATATTTTGAATAATTCAAGAAAAATGTATTGTCTATGACAAAGCGTTTCAAATTTGTCCCTTTGTCACAGCTAAATTTATTATTAAAAGTTTTTGGGAGGCCTTCCGAAAGCTCCTACATCCCCAGTATTCTTGTTTTTTATAATGTTCTAGTAGGGGTTTTAGGAGGGGGGAAACTTTTTTTTTTCTTTTAAAAAATCTCCCCCCTCCCAAACCCCCTACTAGAACAAGAATACTGGGGATGTCCATAGAGAATACAAGATCTCCTAGTCTGTGGGGATGTATGAGCTTTCGGAAGGCCTCCCAAATGTTTGAGTCAGCCGTAAAAGGGTTAATATCGAGTGACCACTATATCAATTCCGTGATCCTCTTGGAAACCAGCAATAATAAGATAATGTGTAGACCAAATCGCCTCTAGATCGGATGATTTGGCATCCCTGCTATACGATAAGGTAGCCACATCGCAGGCTGTGTTCTGTACTCTTGGCAAAAA